>NW_025336114.1:3855523-3877649 GCF_004798865.1 Varanus komodoensis | reverse complement strand
AAAAAAATACATTGATTTACAAATACAAAATTAAAATTATCAGTATAAAATAAAAATATAGGAGGAGAAAGAGAAGGAAGAAGAAGTTGCCCCGGCCAGATCATATGTTTTAACAATTGAAATGATGTTTAAATAAAAAGGTATTTACTGAGGCTTCTTCCTCAAGAGGAAGAGTGTGCCCTTTGTTTATTTAAAGTTCTTATATTCATTTTTAGCAGACACTTTTAGAATGCTGTACAATAATTTAAAACATCAATCATAAAACAGTAATCCACAATAATCATAAACATTCCAGACATAACAGTACGTCGATAATAAATAACAGCAGTACATAGCACGATAACAGACCTATGGCAAACCAGTCATCATATGACTAAAACCCATATAAAATCAAAACCTTCAATTTCTATCAAAACCTTTGTATGGGGCTTTCTCCAGGGTTTGTGTTTCTTTACCTTTCTGTCTATCTATTAGCCAAGCGCAAACTGGCACTGTGGCACTGCTGTATTTTAGGGCTTATCTAAAAGAGGCACTTAAACTGCTGCTTTGTCTTCTCTTTTTGTTTTAGGAGGAAAAAAGGAAACTTTACTCAGGATTTTGTCCAGGGGATTCCATTGCTCTGCATTTCTGTGTATTTTATTAGCCTACCATACAGCAGGACTGTGCTATAACTGCACCATAGCAGATTTACAGCTTCTCAGGATGCTTCTGTTCTGGTTTATTGCCATTTAAAATTTAATACCAAATTTTAAAACCTGCTTAAAAGCTTGGAAGACAAGGGACAATGTTATGAGAAGGCCCCAGAAACTTCCTTGAGGGAGGAAGTAAATGCCTTGTGCAGAAAAGCCTGTCCTGGCATAATATCTGTCAGAGTGATAAAGAGTTGGCCCTTTCTTTGTCCTAAACATTAGCAGAAGTTAGACCATGACCCAGTGGTAGGTCTCTGGGTGATCTGCAGTGGATTAATACTGACTAAATAGCAACAAGTTATTTTTTCACCTCAAATAGGCTGTTGAGGACTCCGTTCTCAGGACCAGAACTGAGTTGAATAAAGGTTGACTCCTAGCAACCCCAGGAGCAAATTCCTGGGCAAAATGGGTGTTCAAAGAGAACCCGTTCTTTAATTTTAAGGTGGCAAACTGCTTCACATTTACCTGGGAGTTAATTCTATTGAACAAAGTGGAACTAATTTACTTCCAAGTAGCTTGGTGGATCATGGGGGTCTAATGAAGCAAGTGATTTTGACCAGTCTGAAGACTCTGTGCTACATTGCTACAGGGGAAATATAAGCAGATATGCTGAGCTCGATCCAGAATGTGGATTTCCAAACAAAGCTCCAAAAGCAGTTTGCCTGCCCTGTGTAGCAATCGGTACACTACTGGGGAAAAGCATTCAAAATATGCCAGAACATGAGCTTTGCCACAGGCATGTTTGGAATGCAGCTCATCATGTAAGCACTGCAACTCCTTGTGGGGAATTTATGAAAAATAGGCAGTATGCAATGTGACACTTCCCTAGGCTGTGTCTGCGCAATGATCTTTCATGCCACACCAGTAGCACTTGCTGATGCATCAAGCTTTTCAGGGAGACCCCTGCTCCCAGCAAGCACTTTTGGGACTGCATTAGAAGTGGTGGTGTTGAACAATTCATGTTGCTGGTAGTGTTGAACTAGATACTGCCTTATACTGATAACTGGGAAAGGGTAAGTTGGGATCCTTTAGGATGAGGTGTTATACTAGATGACTCATTGGTTTACTCCCAAATCGATGTTCCTGATTAGTGATATGAATGAACAGTTGGATGAGAATGCCATAATACGAACATGATCAGAGTGGAAAGAAGAATTACCTGTCATATTCAGTGGGTTCAGGTCGTTGGTTCACAATCATAGATTTATCAAGCAAGGGCGTACTTGGTGGTGTGACTTCAACATCGAGCTCATCATCTGAACTGGCTTCCATCAAAGGCTGCTTCTCTTCACTCTTTTCTCCTTTCTCCTCTTTCTTGGAAATCTTGGTTGGAAATTCTTTGGCTTTGCCATAATTGCCTGGGTGATCAACACATTTCTTTCTTATTGTGTCCATTTAATATTTATAACTGTTTGAAAAACCCTTTGTTTGTTTTTCCTGCCTCACAAAGATTTTTGGAATATGAAAACTTCTGCTCACAATCTTCATACTGCATTACAATCTGTGCTCTGAATACATGCAAAGTTCTTCCAAAACACCTGCATGGGCAGCTAAGAAGCTTTTACTTTTTCAGCTGTTTGAAGAGGAACCATCGGGAAAGGGCTGACAGTGGAGGCCCACTGCAGCCCTTTCCCATTCCATCTTGTGGGGGCTACTCCTTGGGCACTCTTTACAGGAGTATAAACCCACAAACCAGCAGTAAAGCCTACCAGAGCAATCCCATGATGCTGCATGACAGCCATTCTGATTACCTGTAGAAGGAGCTGAAGCACTCGCTCCAGGGTGTGGGAGTCAGTCTAGCCACTATTGTGCAGTGCCTGGCATGGCAAGCAGTAACCGCACATGAGATCATCACAAGGGGAAAATGTGCATAGAAAGGTGTAATGGAGGATGAGAGAGCAGAAGACGTGACAGAGAGGAGGAAAACAGGGATATTTGATAGAAAGTCTTTTAAGTAGTCCTACTTACCTATGGAGACCTCAAACTTCACAGGCTTGGTACCTATCGATGGATCCATCATAGTAACCTCAAAGAAGGAGGCAAAGAGGAGGAATTCTTCCTTCACTCCCAACGCATTCTGGACAGAAAGAAAAGTGAGGTTGTGAAGCCCTAGATTTAATGCTGTCCACTCATTTTCCTGCAAATCATAATTCAGAATACAAGTGTGATTTGTGCTGTCGCATGCTGAACCTCCCTGTTGGGGGAAAGTGCTCATGCAGTGAACCTGTTCCCACAGAATTGGTGGCTGGAAGAGCGCTCCGGCCAGTGGCACAGCCAAAAATGCCTCATCCACACAGTGCCATCTTCAGGGGACAAAGCACACCCAAGACATATATATATATTTACATTTAAAACATTTCTATGCCACCCCCATTGCAACAAAGCCTCGGGGCGGCTCACAAAGAATACATAAAACATACAAAAATAATAATAATATAACAATTAAAAGAAAAAAAGAAAAAAAACAACATTTAAAAACCCCCGGTGCATTCTCGGCTAACAATTTTAAAATCCTAATTAATACAATAATTTAGCAATTAAAATAAGTTTTAAATAAAAAGGTCTTGGCCTGGCACCGAAAAACAAATAACGATGGCGCCAGGCGGACCTCTCTGGGGAGCGCATTCCATTGGTGGGGCGCCACCGCAGAGAAGGCCCTCTTCTGGGTACTCACCCTCCTAATATCTTTCCCGGAGGGTTCCCGGAGAAGGGCCTCTGCTGCCAATCTTAAGGGGCGGGAGGGCATATATGGATGCAAGCGTTCCTTTAGATAACCAGGTCTCAAGCCATTTAGGGCTTTATAGGTGATAATCAACACCTTGAATTGGGCCCAGACTTCAATGGGGAGCCAGTGAAGCTGACAGAGAACTGGGGTTACATGAGAACAACGCCCAGTCCCCATCAGCAACCTGGCAGCTCTGTTTTGCACCAATTGAAGTATACGGACCATCTTCAAGGGTAGCCCCACGTAGAGCGTGTTACAGAAGTCTAATTGGGAAGTTACCAACGCATGTGTCACTGTCGTTAGGCAATCGTTCTCCAGGAAGGGACGGAGCTGATGTATCAGCCGAAGCTGAAGGAAGGCGCCTCCTGCCATCGCTGTCACCTGAGCTTCTAGAGATAGCTCAGGGTCAAGGAGCACTCCTAAGCTGCAAACCCTGTCCCTCAGAGGGAGTGCAACCCCATTTAGGACAAGGCCCAAGTCCCCCTTCCCGAGGCCCGAGCCACCCACCAACAGGACCTCCGTCTTGTCTGGATTGAGCTTCAGTTTATTGGCCCTCATCCAGCCCATTACCTCGGCCAGGCACCGGTTCAGCACAGCCACTGCCTCACCTGGATTGGTGGAAAACGAGAGGTAGAGCTGGGTATCATCAGCGTACTGATGATTCCGCAGCCCACACCTCCTGATGACCTCTCCCAGTGGTTTCATGTAGATGTTAAATAGCAAAGGGGACAATATGGACCCCTGCGGAACTCCATGGCATAACTGCCATGGCGCAGAGCCACAGTCCCCCAGCACCACCTTCTGAAATCGGCCATTGAGATAGGAGCGGAATCACCTCCACGCGGTGCCTCCAACTCCCAATCCCACTAACATATTCAGAAGGATGCCATGGTCGATGGTATCGAAAGCCACTGAGAGGTCCAGGAGAACTAACAGGGACGCACTCCCTCTGTCTCTCTACCTGCACAGGTCATCGTACAGGGCGACCAAGGCAGATTCAGTGCCATACCCGGGTCTGAAGCCAGACTTAAATTGGTCTAGATAATCAGTTTCATCCAAGAGTGCTTGGAGTTGTCCCGCCACCACCCGCTCTAGCACCTTGCCCAGGAACAGGATGTTGGGCACCGGTCTATAATTGACGGCCACCTCTGGATCCAGGGATGCCTTCTTTAGGACTGGTCGGACTACCGCCTCCTTTAAAGGGGCAGGTAACCGGCCGTCTCTTAAAGAGGCGTTGACCACCTCCAGGATCCAGATCCCAATGCCATCCTTGGCTTTCTTAAGTAGCCAAGATGGGCATGGGTCTAGTAAGCAAGTGGTAGGACGTACTTGTCCAAGCACCTTGTCCACATCATCAGGCCGCAACAACTGAAATTCATCCATTAATTGTGGACTCGACTGTGTCGATGTCGTCTCCCCAGTAGAATCTGATTCAATAGCAGAGTCAAGCTCATGATGAATCTGAGCGATTTTCTCCCTGAAATGCTTGGCAAAGTCGTCACAGCGGGCCTTCGAGGGTGGCACAAGAACTTTCTTCAGGCCCGGATGTATCAGCCCCTGCACCACCCGAAAAAGCTCCGCCGGATGGCATTGTGAGGAGGCAATGCAAACAGAGAAGAATTTCTTCTTCGCCGTCCTCACCGCCACAGCATAGGCCTGATAATGGGCTCTCAAGTGTGTTCGGTCAGAATCACCCCGTGATCTCCTCCACTTACGCTCTAGACGTCTCCCAACCTGCTTCATCGCCTGTAATTCAGATGTATACCAAGGAGATGAACGGGCTCTGCCAGGTGGGAGAGGACGCTTGGGAGTGATCGTTTCAATAGCCCTGGTCATCTCCTCATTCCACAGTTCAACCAGGGCATCAACAGGATCACCAGCCTTGTCAACCGGAAAATCCCCCAGAGCTTCCAGGAATCCATCAGGATCCATCCGGCTCCGAGGGCGGACCAATACAATCGGGCCCGTACCCTCACAGAGGGAAAGGCCACTCTTGAGCTCAAACCTTATGAGGAAGTGATCTGACCATGACAAGGGCGTCAAGCTTAAATTCCTCACCCTCAGACCACCCTCATCCTGCCCCATGGAAAAAACCAGGTCCAGAATGTGTCCACGTTCATGGGTTGGGCCAATGACGTGTTGAGACAGCGCCATGGAGGCCATGACGTCCTGAGCCGCCCCGGTTAGAACCGTCTCGGCATGGAGACTGAAGTCCCCCAGGACCAAATATAGGCAGGCATCCATCCTAATACCTGAGTGGTTCTGCTTGGTTTGTGTTTTGCATGTTAGCACAGTGTAGATATCATCCTGAGAAAGGGGCCTGAACGTTTGATTTGGATGGAAAGAAGAAAAGGGGTTGTGTGCTAGATCAGCCTTTCCCAGCCCAGTGCCCTCGTGCAACAAGGTGCTTTAACTCTTTCCAGTTTCTGTGACTGTCTAATGATAAGACTCACCTCTGGGAGAGGATGGAGTTCCTCTACCTCCACAGTCACCTCACTGGGTTGCTCAGCTTCCTCGGAGGCACCAACTTCAACTTGACTTTGGTGGTGCTCTTTGACAGAAGCTTTGGATTTCTCCTTGGCCTTCTTACTCTTCTTCTTCAGCTTGAGCTTGCTTAGGGCACCTTTGAGAACTTCCACAGGCTTTTTCTCTGCTGCTTGGATGGTGGTGAAAATCTCCACGCTAATGGCCATGAGAAGGCGGCCACGATAGAATATGCCTTCACCCAGACCTTCATTGAGAACTTTATGTACATCCCGCAAGGCTGAATTCTGGGGTGAACCATATAAATTCACCCAAGTTGGGCCAAAGGTGGGATTAAATCCTGTGGAAAAAGGCATATTTCCAAATTGATTGAAATGAAGTTTGGAATTATCCACACACACACACACACACACACACACGAACAGTGCAGAGTTCCTTGATGTTCCTTGTTCACAGATATTAGCCTGCTGAAACTGCATAGAAGTGAACATGAACACTTCCCTTGAAGCAGGTGCCTATTCATACCAAAAGATTCCCTCCTTGCTATGCTTTGCCATACACAGAGGTATGGTGATATATATGCACACACAGTCAATTGAGGAATATTCATCTGTACTATAGTAAAACAAAAATATATTTATTTGTATTTGAAGATCTACTTCAGGGCCTTTTTTCAAGTACTCACCATTAAGTTCACACAAGAGGCAGAACCTTGCTGATGGTGGTCTAACACTGTGGAGCCCACTTCATACTGATGTTTGCCTGGTCCCTTTGTAAAGATGCTTAGGCAAGCATTAAAGAGCTTTCTGTATAAAGCTGTGTTCAACTGACTTGGCATGTGCGTTTAGAGCAGCTTCGCAAAATTCTGATTGCTTGCTACTGCGGCTCTTACATCTGCCTGGACTGTTTGTGTATACCCTGCTATGCAAGGCAGACCCCCCGCAAATGTCTTCAAAAGAATTAAAATAAATAACCCACACATAGGGAATGGGTGAAGACCATTCGACTGAACATCAGTTGAAAACAGTGAAGGACCCACCATTTCTTCCAGGATCAGATATTTGTTGCAAATCAATGAAGTGTGTGGCAAGCGCAACATCACCAATGTTTGCATCATCCAACAATTGGACTTTAATTTTTCTGACAAGTGGAGGAAACATCTCAATGAAACTGATCTGTTCATTCCATATTGGTTCTGTGGTTCCACTTTCAACTGATGTTTCTCCCTAAACCAGAAAAAGACATGAATATTACACAAAGAAAAACAGGAAAAGATCCTAGTTAAAGCAAACAACAGAGATTGCAAGTAAAGGGACAGTGCAGATTCTCTCAACTGCACTGTTGTCAGATTCTAATGTTTATTGTGCTTGCAAGTCTCCCGGACCATCATATTCTTTCTCAGTTTGCTAAATTGCTACTAGTAGATAAATGGGGAAAGATGTGTGGGAACAAGACAAAGGTGTTGGTTGAAAAACGTTATAGAATGTGTTGGAGGGAATACAATATGACTATTCAGAGTGGCCATATCTAAAGACTGTTTGGCTCTGGTGATGTCTAGGTAGGCAAGGGACAAGAGGAAGGTTGCCATAGTTTAAAAACAGAATCTAAGAGGGAGAATATGATAAAGGTTTATAAAATTATGAATTTATCCCCTCTCATAATACCAACATTTGTATCACCAAGTGAAGTTGATTTGAAATTGGTTCTAGACAGACAAAAGTAAGCATTCTTCACACTGTACAATTGAATTCAAGAACACAAAATGGAACATGAGAGCCTAAGAAAGCTCTTGCTGGATCAAGCCAAACCCTGAATGGTTCAACATCCTGTTTCCCCACAATGGCCAATTTCATGTACTCAGTACATGCCTTTCTTTTTTCTGATACATTAGAAAAACGGTTATTCACATTTAATAGACTGGACTGTTGTATAATTTCAAAGAATTCAGTTGGCCAGGCTTAAGCTTACCTGCTGTCCAGAAAAAGCAATTTGCACATATGGATCAATGAAGACTTTCTTCTCACCCACAATCTTTGAAAAGCCACCCATGATTCCTTCACTCATGCTGGGCAAACCCTCTGCCTTGTAAATTTTGATGCAGAATTTGGCCCAGGGCCTCTCTGCTGGAATTCTTTTAGGCAGCAGCAAGTTCCTAAAAGAATGAAATTTGAGTGGTAAATGGGACAAACAAACAAAGGGACAACCAAACCTGAAGAGCAAAAGGTGCGGAAAAAAATGAGATTGAATCAGAACAGCGGCTCATTCTATCTGTGCTCCAATCCTGATCTAACGCTGGGCAGAGGTGCACAACTAGCAAGAAGGATGTAACGGAGAAATCACTCTAATCCTAAAAAGAGAAGTCCCTTTTTTCATCTGTTTGACTTATTATGTTGCCATACCACTTCTAACTAGGATCAAGAGTTTATCTTACCTCTGGGAACACTCAGATTTAAATCCACAGATTTAAGATGTGAGAACTCGAGTCACCATCAGCTTAGAAGTATTGAAAAAGTTCAGAAAAAATGCATCAAATGAAAGTATTTCTAGACAGAGACATCCTAATGTTACCAATGAAAAGACATTGTGCAGCTATTCCATCTTCCCTTCCTTAATGAAAAAAATGGAAGAAGTGGTAGGAAGACACCTTCATCTGAATGACCTGAGACAAGGTGATTTCACAAAAAAGCCTCTTCCAGAAGCACTATGAGACATTAGGTATGACAATACCTCATAATACACACCCTAAGAAAGTTAATATTTTATCTGCACTGAACCAAGATCTTGGGAATTGTATTTTTCATTTATATAACATTTTTCCTGAAAATAAAATATAGCATGGGGGGTGTTTTCACCATCACCAACATCCCTGGTCACTGAACATGCAGAGGAGCTTTTAGGCTGTTCAAAGATCGTCAAGCCTTGGCCACAGATGGTGGTGCCTGCAGCCACATTAATATCCTTCACTCAAACACCTATATGCAGAAACTAGAGATATAAATATATTGAAAAAAGAAAGCAACCAGTAGGAATAAATGTCTGGAGAAAGTGAGCCAGTTCACATGAGAGCCCATCAAGGGTTAATTTACACATGAGGAGCTGAGGCTGGTGCCAGCTATTATGAATGTGCAATGCCCAACTGGGTGATACCATGCAAATCCAGACAGCAGAAGTTACTTGAGGGTGATACTGCAGTTACATAATCTTACAATAGACCATGAGGGTTGTTTAACCCTCAGATAATCCCAGTTGGCCAGGCTTGCATGGCACAAGTGTGGTCAGATGAGCCAGGAGTCAGGAAGGTGAGGGAAACAGGTACCTTGAGGGCTAGAGCAAGGCAGGAGCACAGCTGGAAGAACTGGAACAAGACTAGAGCAAGATTGAAGCAGGGCTGGAGCACAACTGGAGGAACTGGAGCAGGACTGAAGCAAGACTGGAGCAAGATCAGAACAGAGCTGGAGCAAGGCTGGGGCAACTGGAGCAAGGCTGCAGCAGAACTGGAACACGGCTGGGGCAAACTGGAGCAGAGCTCAGGGACACAGGGGCCAGAGCACAAAGGGCCACAGAGCAACAGAGAGTTCAACAAGTCAAGAAACCTTCATTGTTGAGGCAGCTTCTAGAGCGAAGAGCCAGTGCTTGTAAGGCGCTCCCCTCCCCCCCCCCCCAGGTGCCACTTGTAAGGCCCTGATAGCTGCAGTAGGTTGTGGGTCCAATCCTGCAACTACCAGGGCTATTATTCAGGCCTTTGTCCAGCAGAGGGAGCCCTGAGCTTCCTAGGATCCTGACATCAAGCCTCTAATTCAGGAGTCCTCAAACTTTTTCACCAGGGGGTTAGGTGAAAGGTGCCGGAAAGGTACTGGCTGGAAAGGTGGTGCTGGCTGGGCCTGCGGGCTGGTGTGGGAGTGGGGGCATGGTGTGGGGTGCATGTGCTTAGACAGGGGGCAGGGAGTGCTGGCGCGGCGAGGCATGGGCAGGCAGGCGCACGCGGCAAGGGGAGGGGAGGCAAGGCAGGGGCGGGCACGTGCTGTGACGTGTCGTTTTCTCTGAGCAAGTCCAAAACGATCTCCTTGCAAGCAAGCCGCCGCCTCCCTGTGCAGGGATGGGGGTGAGGCAGACAGCGGCAGGCAGCGGCAGGAGCGCGTGCCGTGCATGTGGTGCGCAGGTGCGCATGCGGCACATTGAAAACCTCTGAGGCAGGCCGGATAATTGGCCATGGCGGACCAGATCCAGCCCCCGGGCCGTAGTTTGAGGACCCATGCTCTAATTGCTTGTGGAAGTGAGGAGAGCATAAGATTGTTATGCAATATCTTCCCAGTCCCATGGGAGAATATGCCTCCCTAAGGGAAGGGTTGTAAGCTTTGCATGCATGGAGTCTCAGATTCAATCTCCAACATCTCCAAGTAGGGTTGGAAAAACTGCCTTGAGATGGGCAAGATTAGGAGAGAGCAACTTGAGGCCCTCCCATGATCCTGCACCATTGGCTATGCTGTCCAGGGCTGAGGCAAGTTGTAGGGCAATGGCCTGGGGAGCTACAGATTGCCCACCCCTTGGCTACACAGACCAGTGATCTGATTCATTATAAGGCACTCTCCTATGTTCTTCCCTTCATGCAGCTAAGTAATTTCATGGGTTTCATGGTCTGACAGGGCATGTACATTACTTCAGTTTTGAAGCACACCATTAACAATTATTCTTCTCTACCAGCCCTGCTCCACCATTCATGTTAAGTTAGAAAGAAAGAAAAACTGTTTGGCAGGCCTGCTTAGAAAGAATGAAAAGAAACCTTTGAGCATGTACATTATGCATTTTAAACTCACTTAAATCATAGCATCATAATTACTACCTGAAGAAACTAGAATTTCTCCTAGCGTCCCAATACTGAACATATTTACTTAAGAAGAAGCATTTTGTTGTAGAAAGGAATTCTGCAGTTTAAAAGGCACAAAAAGAGGGAATATCTGTAGCCATGTACATGTGCAGCCACTCACCTACAGAGTCATATATGTGTGTGTGTGTGTGCATGCACATGTTTGTGTGTGTGTTAAACAAGAATAAAGAAAAGATGCTGCAGGAACCAGCATCAGCCCATGAAGAGAGCTGGCATGGCCATATCAACCCAGGTGCTGACGCTATTGTCACCCTCATCTGCTGCTGTCTAGGTGGTCTTGGGGGCCCCAGGCCCTGGACTTTGGCCCTGCAGTCTGCATTACTGCAGCCCTACAAACCACATATTTCCCCATACCACAGACTTACTTTTCAATGTCTTCATTTTGATTGCTGGAAGCAGTGGGAAGAGAACTCGGGACATCTCCCCGTGCAAGTACAGAAATGTTGCACTTCACAAAGCCTTTTACTCCAGCTCGGGTGTCCTTTGGGTCATTAATCACAGCCCACTTCTGGTAGAATCTGTGGTCTAAAGACATAAAGAGAGAATAACTAATTCACAGTTTTCTTAGGTTTGATTCACTGCCCTAAAAATTCAAAGCTCTGGAGCCCATCATTGAGGTGGAAGAATAGCCAGTAGAGTTGCATCACCATCAGACAACAGAAGGACAAATCTTTAGCAAGCATAATCAGTGTTGGCCCCTGAAGCCCACAGAGTTTTGCAGATTGACACAGTGAATATGAACATGTATTGCCATACTGGCAAAAATGTCAGCCTAGACGGTTCACTTTCCCTGCCCAGCCATTGGGTAGAGTGAGACAGCTGCCACAGACAGCTAATTTTGGATGTCCTGAAAGGACAGCAAATGATTAGCTATTCATTCCTCCAGAGGGACAAAGGTACTTATGGGATTTTCTGCCTTAGATACCCAAATAATTTGATCAGTATTATGAAACTTGACTTGTAAGGTGGAGAACAGCATTTGCTATTCCATTTCAGGCAACAAAATACTTCAGTGTCATCTTTGAGAATATGACTCAAACCATCCCTGGAAAAGATTGACAAAATGGGGCTAAATTTATTCCAGTTAAAAACTTGACTAGAACACTGTCCTGGAAGGATCAGGATCCTGGGTGCTGGGGAAAGCTCAATTTTATTTTTTATTACTTGACAGTGGACATAGAGGAACAAGTCTGAAAGAGGTTCAGGAACTCCAGATTCAATTCATTTGCAAAGGGAGCCCATGTTACAGCCTCAGAGTAAATAATGCAGAGGAGCAAGGAGGGGAATTGAGAGGCCACGCTTAGCATCAGGAGCTTCCAAATACTGTACCTGGCTGGCTGTAAACAGTCTCTAGATCAATCTTGAATGTCCCAATGAGTGTACCTAGGAATGGGATCTTCTTTGAATGAAAGACCTGTGCAGTAATACAAACCACCTTCTCAGTGTTGAATGACATGGGTATCAAAAGGTGAGCAGAATTGGATCATTGCCATTAACAAGGATGAGTCCTTCAAAAGGATATGAGGAGGCCAAAAATGACAACATCAATCATAACATACAGAATTAGATACTTGTAATTGTTGTGTGATTGGCTCATTTCGGTCCACTTGTCTGAAAGTGTGCAATAGTGGCTACTATACTTACAGAAATCTCTATGAGTCTGTGGAATAAAACATCTCTTGGCTCATGGAATTCAAATGTAAAATACTGGAAGAGAAAAGGGAGAACGGTGAGCAGTGGGCTCCCAGAGTGAAATCCTGTTCCTCATGACACATGAGGTGCTTTCCCTGAACAGCTATGTGCATGGAGGAGCTCCTAGCCTGCTGCTAAATTTCTACCTTGGAAGCCACTTCCGTGTAGGATTGAAAGGCCAGCCTAGATGTTGATCATCGTGGGTGATGATCCTGCACACATGACATCCACCTCATGTGCTATATGGCATAGCATCTTCTCCCCGAAAGCACACAGAACAATATGCTGGATATCCAGCTGAGTTATAAATGGTCAGCATGGTAATTCGGCAGATTTGATAAAGCATGAAATAGCCCTAGCCAGGATGAATCCTCTGCAATTCAGAGAAGCTTGCAGCCTTCCCCATGCAGTCCAGTTGGCTAATTTCGTTCACGTACCTCATTGTAAAAAGGGCAATTGGTTGACTTCTGTGTTGCAGTGTGTCGCTTCTCATCTCCAATTTTCACTACCACATAAGGGTCAATGTTCACCCCCACTAGTTTCTGGGCTTCAATTATGTTGATGCCAATCTGTAGAGACAATACATTTTCTAGGATCAATCTGTAAGTTTGGTGATTATGGAAGAAATGATTAAACTTAGCAGTGATCTCAGAGACTCACAAGCATCCACTGCAGAGCAGGGAGAGTGGCCAAGGTAACCTCCTTGTATCCCGGTAGCTGCAGCCTTCCAACTCTGAGAGACCCCAGTGCAGTTCTTTCCCCACCAGATGTGATGGGGTAAGGCAGATAGGACTATGGATTCCTAACTCTGAGGTCAGGGCTATGTCTCTGGCTCTGAGGTCAGGGCTATGGGAATCCAGATTATCCTAGGGCCTCTCAGATTATTCCTAGGGCCATAGGTTCACTGGCTAAGAGAAATGAGAAGGTAGCCACACTGCTTGCTTCAATAGCTTTGATGCCACATCTCCAACCTTCTCTTTTTCAGAGGTTACTGGTACATCAGGGCTCCAGGGATTTCCTTTTTCCTGAATTAGAGTCTTGGAGCACTGATGGATAGAGACTAAAAATCTGATAAGAAATTGTTAACTGGGGGATTGTTCTGAAAAACTGGCTTTCCCAGAAATCATACAGTAACCTGGACATTCCCTTAAATGGTTTACAGGAAGATTGGCAAGTAATTACCTGGATGTTTTGTGGTCTAGGAGCAGCATGCAAGTCTGATTTGGAGAAGACTTTAGAACGGCTGACATGGAAATAAGGAACACAAATAATTTAGCAATGTCATTTTCTTTCAAATATTATTTTATTTTTGGAATGCAACTTGCCTTGCCATATACATAAAAATGAATCCTCAAGGGTGAATGGTTCTCATATAAATTCTCATAAAATAATACTATTACTTTATAATATTATAATAGTATTAATTTATAATATAATAGTAGTATTGTTATATTATATAAATCTCATATAATAATATAAATTCTCACAAAAACAAAGAATGGAGACTCCAAAATGCCTCTGCATTTACTCTTTTCCTTATGAAAGACCTGGAACTGCAGCTTGTGGCAAAGGAAGTTGATGTGGCTAAAGGGAAGATTTTGCAACTGATGCTAAGAACATTTTTAGTCTGGAATGTATGCTTTGTTGACACCATTTAAATGAAAAGGACAATGAAGGAAAATGAAAATTTAATTTGAAAGTTAATCTAGTGCTTTGCTTCAATAAGAAATGTGGGGTATAAATATATAAAATTTTAAATAATGAATTAAATAAGGTCTCCTTTTGGATTTACATTCAGATTATAGCTGCAGGATGTGCCAAAGTTAAATGCAGCAGGAGTGCAGAACCTCTTTCAGCAAGGACAGAATTCCGTTTTGGAGAAGACTTCAGGGCCGCATTCCACTGCCAGGTGAGACTGAAAGCAAAAGGGGTGTGCACCCCCCCCCCCAAAAAACCTTACCGAGTATCTAAGAAGAGGCATTTCCATCTTTTCAGAAAATCCATGAAGCCACCAAATGATTGGTGGTGGGGGGAAGGAGGTGGAGCCTTGGAAAGGGCCGTGGCCATCCAGGGAGCTCCAAAGAGCCAGATCAGAACTGCTGGAGTCCTGTATTAAGTCCAAGAAATTGAGGTTCTGCACCCCTGGGTCAAACTGTTAGATTGTGGGTATCTCGTTCAAAACTCTTTTTACACCAGAGCTCACTGAGCAACCATGTCTCTTGCCTACCTAAAAGAATTGCGGGAATAAATGTGTGAGGATGCTGTATATTGGTAGCCTAAGCTCCGTGGGGGAAGAACACGATTACTTACTCATAGTAAGACACAGACTTTTGTTTTCTGCTGCTTGTATGACAATAATTTTAGACTGTGCTAATCTGTTACTACTGCAAGCAGCAGGACATTGGACTGACCACAAAACTTAGCAAGAGAAACATTGCAAAAACGAGGAGTTTATAAAAGCCAGCGAGGTCCTCCAAGGATGCTATTCTTGAAAGGCTCTCAGAATACCTCTTGTGCATGATGTGCTACAGCCACACAGGCAACAACACCTCCCACCCATACAGCATGTGCACATCCCAATCTGAGCTACGCTGCTTTTGGGACAAGGCATCCAAGGGCTGCTCTGGGAAGTGCCGAGCAAGCCAGGACTGTGCAAAAGGGCAGCTTCATGTACCAAAGGGAGCTAGTCGGAAAGGTACCTCTTCACAGGGCTGAAGACGATGCCCGAGAACTCCATGTCAGACACGTCATAATAATCATCTTCCTCATCAGTCTCCAAGCCTTTCACAAGTTTCCTACCAAGCATGGCAGCCTTCCTGTCCAGATCAGCCGCTCGCTTCACATCAGCAGCTCTGCAACACCCAAATGTTCTTGTTACACCAAAGGGAAGTGGCAGACACACAAGTCACACTGTGGCATCATTGTCTTCTCATAGCCACTGAAGTTTTCAGATCTTCCCTTCCCCATATTTTAAAAGAGGTGGATGCTTATCATTGAACATGATCAGCGGCACTGCATATGTTCTTCTTTCTCCTTTATTACTGTTTGAATTATTAGTATTGTTATCTCATCATCACAGTGCAACCAGAGTTAATATTTTTAGGTTGCACTAGTATACTGCAACAGGGAGGGCAACATGCAGTCCTGTTGTCTTTTGCATCACCTGCCACTGCACTGCAGGAATTGTGTCTATGGCAAAGTGCAGCAGCAGCAGCAAAAAAAAAAAAAAAAAAAAAAAATCACCACTTTTCTGCCCAGATTTGATGGCAAAGTGCTATAGCTCCTTTAAAAGTTAGCTGGCTTTCAAGCTGTGTCCTTCCTTCAGGACCTGTAATGGTTTGCTGATGAACGTGGATGGTACACAGAAACGTGGAGTTACTGCTGCCACACCACCAAATTTTAGCAGCAGAGTGGCACCAGCAGAGTACTGCACAGTGGCCCACAGACACCATGAAGCTGCTTCCTCAGAGCAAGTCTCATTGGACTCCTTGGGATTTACTTCACTGCAAGGACTGCATTGAAAAACACTGGTTTTAGTGTAAGATGTTTAAGAGATATGCACTTTTTTTTCTCCCACTGAAACCAACAGGAAGTGGATCACTGTAGACAATATATTAACAGTACAATCCAATATCTCTCTCTTCAGAATTAACCTTCACTGAATTCAATGGGGCTTGCTCCCAGGTAAGTTTGTGTATGACTGCAGCTTTATCTTGCTTCAGAGGAGAGAAGAGGAGAGGTTAAACCAAGTATAAACACTATGCACAATATGCAAGCAATTTAAAGCAACCCATCATTGAAACAACAGAACAGGATATCCAGAGGAAAGAAAGAGAAAGCTACCCCTGTTTCCTTCCACTGAAGCCCTGTTAAATGTGTAGTCACCAATGCTGCACCGTTGAACTCTGGTATCCCAGGCTGCACCAACGCCAAAGCAGTTGAATTCGTTCCTACCCACTTATTTCCAAGAGCAACCATTTGTAACACCAGATAGTAAGATGAAAATAAAACAGGGCACTTACTCCAGCTCCTCAAATCCAGGGTTGCGGATTATAATTTCGGAACTGTAGTAAACAGAAATAAAATATAAATAATGTAAAACAATGCTGGTTGTGGAAAGCAATTCTCTACCCAGTTTTCTCTTACTGTCACTATTAACTTTACCTGGTTCCTTTTTCTGAGATGATGAAATTGACTGGAACTAGAACTATAACTTGGATTATGTAGAACCATGGTTCTCTAAACACACACACCACAATTCATATTGTGCTAAAAGATGGGAAGACCACATGACAATCATTTAAATGCAATGGCTTTGCATTTCCATTGTCTGGGTTGCCTGTGTGCTTCCTTCTAGACTTTAGGATCCTGAGAGCACAAGAACAGCCATGTTGGCTCAGGCTAATGGTTCATCCAGTCCAACACTCCATTCACACAGTGGCAAATCATCTGCCCAAAGGATTCCTCAAACTGAATCAATTCAAAGAGTTCCCTCTACCAAAGCTTTTCGGCAACTGGTACATGTAGGCAAGCCGCTTCTGATAAAAGAAGTAGCATGTAACTGGTATGGCTTGCAGCCATTGACACCTCTATTCTTGTCCAGCCCCTTTGAAAGCCATCCAGATTGGTGGCCATCATTACTTCCTATGGCAGTGAATTCCACAGTTTAATTATGTGCTCTGTGAAAAAGTGCTTCCTTTTATCTGTCCTGAATTCCACACCAATGAGTTTCATGGGGTGACCCTGTGCTCTAATATAGTGGGAGAGAGAGAAAAATGTCTCCCTTTCCACCTTCTCCACACCATGCACACTTTTAGCCACCTTTACCATGTCTCTCCTTACTTGCCTTTTTCCTAAGCGAAACTATCCCAGGTTGCTCTGTTTTGCATAGAGGGATTGCCACAACCGCTTCATCAATTTAGTTGCCTTCTCTGGACTTTTTCCAACTCAGTAATATCCTTTTGCAGGTATAACAACCAGAATGGTACGCAATATTGTAAGTGCAGTTATTCCAAAGATTGGTATAAGGGAAATATGATCTCAACAGTTTTATTTTCAATTCTATTCCTAAATATGTCCAATATGGAGCTTGCCTTTTTCACAGCAGCTACACAATCTATCAACATTTTCATCAAACTGTCCACCAGCACTACATTACATTACATTACATTACGCTTGCTGATATTGAACTGCATTTGTCATTTTGATTCTCATTCTCCCAGCTTAGAGTGCTCCTCACACTCCCTTTTGGCCTCAATCACTCTCAACAATTTGGCGCCATCAGCAAACTTTGCCACTTCACTGTTCACTCCTAATTCCAGATCATTTATGAATAGTTTGAAAAGTATTGGTCCTAGTACAGAATCCTATGGGATCCTACTGTTTACATCTCTCCATTGGAGAAATATTGCCATTCATTCCCAGTCTCTGCTTTCAGTTTTTTAGCCAGTTATTGATCCATAAGAAGATGTTTCCCCACTTTATTCCATGACTGCCAAGTTTGCTCAGGAATCTTTGGTGAGGGACTTTGTCAAAAGCCTTTTGGACATTCAAATAAACAATGAAAAATGGTCTCATCCTTATGCTTATTGACACTATCAAAGTACTCCAATAGCCTGGAAAGACAGCACCTACTTTGTGGAAGTCACGTTGATTCTTTTTCAGCAGAAATTTTCCTACAATATGCCTACAGATTCTGTCTTGAATCATACTTTCTACCAATTTACCCTGAACAGATGTTAAGCTAACTGGCCTGGAATCTAGAACACCATCATTTAGGACATCAATACATTTAATGTTTCTGTCAGAATTGGACCCAGATATTGTTACCTGCAGTGCTTCTGTTGAGGTATCTGTGCATTTTAGATTAACAAGCCTGCTGGAGTGTATGCTTTCTTTGACATACAGGGCAACAGCTCCTCCTCCGATACAACCTTCCCTGTTCTTCCTATGTAGTGTATATCCAGAGATGACCATAACCCATTGGTTTCCTCCATTCTGTCAAGTTTCTGTAATGCCCACTGGCTTCTGCTTTAAAACCAAGCACTCCAGGTCTCCCATTTGTGCTCTGAGGCCTCTGGCATTTGTATAAAAACAGCCAAACATAGCATCTCTCTACAGACACATACAACTTAATTTTTTACACTTAGGCTTTTCTCACTGATTATCATGAGTTCTTATAAGCTTTGTGGTTTATTTCCTCCCTTCCTATATTTGGGCAATAAGAAACTTCTTTCCTCTTAATCCTCTAGAGACAATTTAATCTGAACTAGATGCTTCCCAGTTAGGTTTGTTAGGTTTCCCCCAGAATTCATTTTAAAAGCTGCTCTGCCACCATTTCATGTTACGTGCCAGTCATCTGGTTCCATTCTAGTTCAAGTGGAGACTGCCCTTCCTGTACAGGCCTGGCTTGTTTCAGAATGTCCCTAGCACCTTACAAATCTGAACTGCTCCTCTCTACCCCACCGACTCTCCCATGCTTTGAGGCTCCTCAGCTGTGCTGTGCTAGCTGGCCCTGCACATGAAACAGGTAGAATTACAGAGAAGGCCACCTCAGCAGTCCTGGATTTCAACCTTTGTCCTGTCAACCTAAACTTGGCTTCCAAGACCTCACAGCTACATTTTCCTATGTCATGGGTACCAACATCAGTCGCAATCACTGACTCCACCACCACACTATCTACAAGGCAATCTAGATAGCACATTATATCTGTAACCCTCAGACCAGGCAGTCAATTCACCAGGCAGTCAGTGGTGCAGCTAGGTCTGGACCCGGGGGCCAAAGCCCAGAGCTCTGCAGCCAAGGGGACCCCTTGCTATCCATCCACGGATGTGCACTCTTTTGTGCTATTATTTTGCTATTACAACATGTTATTATGTTATTATATATTATTGTGTTGTTACAACTTGGTGCTATTATTCTGCTGACTTCAAAATGCAAATGTGCACATGCTCAGGCTATTTGTGCACATTTTTGCAAACTATTTGTGTTCTAACATATTAGGAACCTAAAAGCAATATTACATCATGGAATGTTGGTTGGACTGGGTGGTGGGGAGAGAGCTGCTAGATGTCTGTTTCACAACACAAGTAAGGCAGATGGCCATATTCCCCCACCCTCACCAGTACAACCACTAAGTCCAGGATGTAAAACTACCTAGCTGCACCACTGCTGTTAGCAAACCAAGACATTAATTTTCTTATAGCATATTTCTCATTACCTGTCTTTCATCTGGTAGACAAAATCTTCCTCAACCCATGTTCCTGCAGCACCATCAGGAGGCTGGTATCGCAGATCTAGTTCAATATATATCTATGTAGGAAAAAGCGGAGCTTAGGAAGGCCACAGCTCTTATGAAAAACTGCCTTGAGAGGGTTCCTTTCACTGACAGGTAGGAAAAGAACCCAATTACTAAAATATATGCAAACATGCATACCTATGACATAGAAACAGGAGAGAAGATCATTAACAGAAAGCAAAAACAGGTCAAAAAGGTGGGTAAAACTAGTGGAGGCTCTTTGGGACCACACTTCTGGAGCTCCATGCTGCTTGGCTACATCTTAAGATGTTCGAGAGACATTGTTATTTGGCTGAGTTACAACAGGGAGATCCAGCTGATACAAACAGATTGGTACATGGTACAAGGCCCATGAACTGTACCATTTTTACTTGCAGATGTACCTATGAAGAAAAAAGTTCATGTGCTGAAAACTAAAAAGTCAGGGGGAAGGCTGGGCTGTACTCTTTCTCTTGGATCTGGATATTTAGTTTTCAATGTATGGGGTTTTTTAATATTGGACATACAGGGTTCAGCGATATGATTTCCCATTCCCAGCCTAAGTGACACAATTATGACATGCTCCCCTATTTGTGTCCATCATCTATGGAAACATACATTGAGCAGCTAGACAAGCACTAGATAAACATTGAGACTTTCCAGGATTTATCATACTGAATGTCTAATATTTCAGCCTAATCCAACTCACAGGACTATTCTGAACTTCAAGTGTGGCACAAGAACATTGTTCTGTGCCTCCTGAAGATAGGGTGGAATTAAAAGAAGTAATAAGGGAACAGACCCATGCCTCTACTCAGCTTCTGAGCAACCACGGGAAAGTTCAGATTCCTCAGTCCAAGGATCCAAGACAAGGCTTCACCCTCAGAGCTGGGAAATGGGCTTCCAATCCTGCTTACCTAATAAATTCATTAGCTGCTCTTCAAAGTGGGGAAAGAGACCTTGGAGAGGGAGAAAAGTAGGGAGGAGGTGAGAGGAGCCAGGATACAAACAATCCCACAGCCTCTCCAGCCTCCTTTGTTCTTCCTCTGAAACACCACAGTTGGATGGGTGAAAAAGATTGCCTGGCAGAAAATGCAGGGCAGGAGGATGGGGGAGGAAGTACCATTCTTCTCACTCTGCATAGGATGGCCATATTGTTAACCTACACTGTGGCAGGATTAATAATAATGGACCTGTTGTCAGTGAAAACCAGGCTGTAGGTGCGTTCTTAATAGGGGACCTTAGCTCATAAGGGAGGCTCTTCCAAACTGATGTTTGACCTCTAACCAGGAGAGAAGAAACTTAAACACAGATTTCATTCGGAAATGAACCAGCTCTATCAAGTGAGTTATTGCCTTGAAGGGCCTGCCTGTGGTCTCAAGTGCCCCTTTACTAGTGTTTTTTAAGTAACCAAGCATTTTTATGCCAATAGCCAAATTGCTTACTCCTGTGATGCTGTGATTTTTGTCAACAAGAGCCTCTCTGATATTTAGCCGTCCAGATGTTACCAAGTGCTGAAGGCTGATAACCAAGGTACCAAGTAATCTACAAGAAAACAAGAAGCAGAGATGGACTAGAGTAATAGAATACACTAGGAGATTAAAGAAGGATGATACATGAGTACAGACATCGAAGTGTAAGCTGATATCTTGCACATTTCAAAAGCTAAGAAAACCTGTCTTACTTAAGAACGAACATAATATCCTGTGGATGCACATGTGATTGTTAGGATGCCCTGGTATCAGCCAAGAGATTGTTAAACTACCTTTAACAGGCCCAGGGCAACTGAAGTTCCTGTACAGCTGTTCCTCCAATCCTTTTGCCCACCTCTTCCCACATGGTTCTCATGCTGGCTGGTTTGGAAAGTATAAAAATATACAGGTCCAAGTGTTTACTGAGTCCCTTTGGGTCTCACAATCTGGAGGGAAAGGGGTTAGAGTACCTCCTGAGTCCTCCTCCTCCTTTCCATAGTATTACCATCCTTTCTGCTGGTATATACAAACAGAAGAGAGATACATACCACCTTAATGGATCAGTTACTCCCACAAGATCTGGTTGCCTGGCAACCACTTGTCCACTCCTGCTTAGTGGTGATGTTTATCACAAGTTCAGCCAGCACCTACATACCTGCCTTTGCAACTTTGATAACTATTGTCTCTCTGCAAAAAATGCAGATATTATCACTATGTTCATATCCAACAGTGTAGGCAAAGAAGAGGATGATTATCAAGAAGAAATGCATGGAATTATTATAGGATCTTCATGGCTCTGAACCCAGTTCTGGTTTAAACAGAGTATTATGCAATATTCCGGCATTCAAATTACCAAAACTGCATTCTGTTGGTGTCCACATTAGGAGTGTGCATTTAACTCC
>NW_025336114.1:3850482-3855423 GCF_004798865.1 Varanus komodoensis | reverse complement strand
ACAGAATGCAGTTTGCGTGAGGTTGAATACTGCAGTGATTTCCGTAGTGCTGATATGTGTTGATTTCACCATTGGATACTGGTGATGCTATCAGCCAGGCACTGTCTCACTAAGCCAGTGCCTGGGTAGTGCCTTAATCACTCCCTTGAAGGAAATATTAACCTACCTGTTACTGAATACCTTACTGCAATTGTAAACTTTAACTATCAGCATCTCTTCCATAAGGAGTTTTCCATAATGTGGCCAGCGAAACAGCTAAAAGTGGAAATGAACGAGAAAATTCATGCCTTTGGAACCTTATGACGAGCCCACTCCCCAGTTCTTCATGACATATGTTATTGGATGGTACAACCTGTGGGGGAAAGCTTATGCCATAAAGCATCTGTTTTTCCTTAGGACAAGGGTAAAAATGCTAGTACCTCCAGGTGTTTTGGATTACAGCTCCCAAAATCCATGGCCATTGGCCATGCTGGATGAACCTCATGAAAGTTGCTATTATTGTTTATTTATTTATTAAAACATTTGTTGTTTCATTGAATTTATATCCCACCATTTTTCTTCATGCAAGGATCCCAAGATGGCTTATACAGAGCTCAGTTCCATTTTATCCTCACAACAACCCTGTAAAAAGGGTTAGGCTGAGAGTCAGTGACTGACTCACAATCGCCCAGTGATCTTCATGGCTGGGTGGGGAATGGAACCCTGATATCCCAGGTCTCGAGTCCAATGTTATAACCACTGCACTGTAGTCCAACACATCTGGAAAGCATCAGGTTGTCTAGCCCTGTCTTAATGAAATTAAAACCAGAATGAGAGCACCATTTCTAAAAGAAATGTAAGAAGAGGAACTTCCTTTTCAAAGGTGCCAAGAAGGGGAATCTATTACACTTCATCATTTTAGATCAAGGAGACCAGTAGATTGCTCTTGCTAAAGGATGCCACTTGGACTGCAAAAGTGGTTCCTTGGTTTGAGAACTGGTTTCTCTTTTTGCATTTCTTTTGGTCTTTAAAGGTAGTACAAGATGTTTTGTTTGTTTCCCATCTCTTTAGTCATGCGACATTCTGGCATTTAGACATGGACCAATAGTGAACAGCTATGGAAAATGAATCATTTTCTTTTATTCTTTACTATGTGGTGTTTGATATATTAGGGAAAGCATAAACTTACATGATTTAACAAAAACAGATTATAGGGCAGAATGAAGTTATAGCATGAATATGCCCTGGGTACACTGTTTGGCTCAAGGGAGAGTGTTATCCCTAAAAAACATTCAAGAACTGATGCTTGAGTAGGAATGCCATTCCCTGCATGATGATGCTTCCTTACCTCTCCAAAGACTGCTTCCTGGCCACAGTGTATCTTCTTTGTCTTCTGAGTAAAACCTTGGAATAAACAGAGTTTGTCTGTCATTCCAGACAGTGTGCGTGCAACTTCTGTCAGGGAATATACATCCTTCAAGAAAGTACTCATAAAGCAGAAAAAATCTAGCTCTAAATAGGACCTTAGGAAATAATGTTTTCAGGTGCCTAGTGAATAATGAAACAGGAAGAATTCCTGAAACATGCAATTACATCTTATCCAATCAAAGCAAGGACAGACAGTTGGTGCCCTATCATAGCCATTTGCATGGCCGTCTAGCCCCCTTCAGCACTGCTGTTGCCACCAAAATTGCAGCAATTATGCTAAGAAACAAGTCATACAAGAAACATGCAGCTGGCTTCTCAGCACAATCTGGTTTCCAGCAGCACACAAAAAACTGATGGGCAAGCTGTTAAAACCAATTATTCTGGCAATCAAGGAGTGTGCTTGCAGCCAGCTTTGTTTCTCTGAAGATTTGCAACCATTTTCTCTGACAGGGAAGGAATGTGGGCCTTGGAGGGTAGCCAATGCACCTCTCCAACCCTGAAAGACTTTCACACATACATTAAATACTGAGTAATGTTACAATGACTCGCAATCTCGCTTGATTGAAATCATGAGTCCTTCATGCTTTTAAGATGTTGCTTGGCTCAGCTCTCCTCCAACATGATTCTAATAATGTGTATGAAAAGTAGAGTTCCAAATATTTTTTCTAAGGAAGGCACTTTCCTGATGAGGCATTGCTGCACATCCAAATAACTCTGTAAACTTCACATTCATGCTGCAGTTCAGGGAGAAGTCATAAGACTCACCCTTTCAATAATTTGTGTCTCCTTTGTTTCCAGCAGTGCGTTCCAAAAGTGCATTAAGCCACCTTTCAGTTCAGTTGCTATCTGATTCCTCAGATAGGTTCTCTATCATCATCATCATCATCATCATCATCATCATCATCATCATCTTTCTATTATTGCTGATACCTTGTTCTTCCAGCAGAACAGTACATACTCACTTGTTTTTCATCCTCAACCAGTCTTCTGATGTAGGTTGGGTATGAAAGATGAGGCATGGCCCATGTCCACCCAGTAAACATTGTATCTGGCTCTCCCTGGCTAAATTGGTCATTCCAGCCACTGCACTCCACTGCACCATTTGGAACCCTCATTATAGACAACAAAACATTCCAGTTTGTTTTTTTAGTCATGGTGTAAGAAAAAAGGGGGAAAAGGGCTTTCATGGATCACTGCCTTGTCGTGGCAAAGGGGCTTGCGTAGTCCAATGAAGCTATGAGCTATGCCGTGCAGGGCCACCCAAGACGGACAGGTCATAGCAGAGAGCTCTGACAAAACGTGATCCACTGGAGAAGGAAATGGCAACCCACTCCAGTATCTTTGCCACAAAAACCCCATGGACAGTACCAAAAGGCAAAAAGATATGACGTCGGAAGATGAGCCCCTCAGGTTGGAAGGTGTCCAATATGCTACTGGGGAAGAGCAGAGGTCTAATACAAGTAGCACCAGAAAGAATGAAGCGACTGGGTCAAAGCCGAAAGGACACTCAGTTGCAGATGTATCCAGTGGTGAAAGGAAAGTCCAATGCTGCAAAGATCTATACTCCATAGGAACCTGGAATGTAAGATCTATGAATCAAGGCAAGCTGGATGTGGTCAAACAAGAGATAACAAGACTGAACATTGACACCTTGGGAATCAGTGAACTAAAATGGACAGGAATGGGTGAATTTAATTCAGATGACCATCAGGTATACTACTGTGGGCAAGAAACCTTCAGAAGAAAGGGAATAGCCTTCATAGTTAATAAAAGAATAGGAAAAGCAGTACTGGGATACAATCTCCAAAATGACAATGAATCCAAGGAATCAGAATCAGTTTGAATCCAAGGAAAACCATTCAACATCACAATAGTCCAAGTCTATGCCCCAAACACTGGTGCTGAAGAGGCTGAAGTTGACTGGTTCTATGAAGACCTACAGCACCTTCTAGAATTAACACCAAAAAATGATGTCCTTATCATCATGGGGGATTGGAATGCTAAAGTAGAAAGTCAAAAGATAACTGGAATAACAGGCCAGTTTTGCCTTGGAGTACAAAATGAAGCAGGGCAGAGGCTGGTAGAATTTTGTCAAGAGAATACGATGGTCATAGCAAACACTCTTTTCCAACAACCCAAGAGACGACTCTACACATGGACATCACCAGACGGTCAACACAGAAATCAGATTGACTCTGTGCTCTGCAGCCAAAGATGGAGAAGCTCTATACAGTCAGTAAAAAGTAGACCAGGAGCTGACTGTGGCTCAGATCATGAGCTTCTTGTTGCAAAATTTAGGCTTAAATTGAAGAAAGTAGGGAAGAGCACTAAGCCACTCAGGTATGACCTAAATCATATCCCTGATGAATATACAGGAGAGGTGACAAATAGATTTAAGGAATTAGATCTGATAGACAGAGCGCCTGAAGAACTATGGACGGAGGTTTGCAACATTGTACAAGAGGTCGCAACTAAAACCATCCCAAAGAAGAAGAAATGCAAGAAAGCAAAATAGCTGTCTGAGGAAGTTTAGAAATAGCTGAGGAAAGAAGGGAAGTGAAAGGCAAGGGAGAAAGAGAAAGATACACCCAATTGAATGCAGAATTCCAGAGAATAGCTAGAAGAGATAAGAATGCCTTCTTAAATGAACAGTGCAAAGAAATAGAAGAAAACAATAGAATAGGAAGGACCAGAGATCTCTTCGAGAAAATTGGAGATATGAAGGGAACGTTTCATGCAAAGATGGGCATGATAAAGGACCAAAATGGCAGCGACCTAACAGAGGCAGATGATTAACAGGTGGCAAGATTACACAGAAGAACTATACAAGAAAGAGCTTAACGTCCTTGATAAGCATGATGGGGTGGTCACTGACCTCGAGCCAGACATCCTGGAATGTGAAGTCAAATGGGCCTTAGGAAGTCTGAGCAACAACAAAGCTAGTGGAGGTGACAGTATTCCAGCTGAGCTATTCAAAATCTTAAAAGATGGTGCAGTAAAAGTGCTACACTCAATATGCCAGCAAATTTGGAAAGCTCAACAGTAGCCACAGGATTGGAAAAGGCCAGTTTACATTCCAATCCTAAAGAAGGGCAATGCCAAAAAATGTTCAAACTTCCGCACCATTGCACTCATTTCACATGCTAGCAAAGTTATGCTCAAAATCCTACAAGCTAGGCTCCAGCAGTATGTAGACTGAGAACTACCAGAAGTACAGGCAGGATTTTGAAGAGGAAGAAGAACTAGAGATCAAATTGCCAACATACGCTGGATCATGGAGAAAACTAGTTCCAGAAAAACATCTACTTCTGCTTCATTGACTATGCTAAAGCCTTTGATTGTGTGGATCACAACAAATTGTGGCAAGTTCTTAAAGAGATGGGAGTACCTGACCATCTTATTTGTCTCTTGAGAAACCTATATGCGGGTCAAGAAGCAACAGTGAGAACAGGACATGGAACCACTGATTGGTTCAAAATTGAGAAAGGAGTTTGGCAAGGCTGTATACTGTCGCCCTGCCTATTTAACTTATAT
>NW_025336114.1:3731511-3850382 GCF_004798865.1 Varanus komodoensis | reverse complement strand
GTGGATCACAACAAATTGTGGCAAGTTCTTAAAGAGCTGGGAGTACCTGACCATCTTATTTGTCTCTTGAGAAACCTATATGCGGGTCAAGAAGCAACAGTGAGAACAGGACATGGAACCACTGATTGGTTCAAAATTGAGAAAGGAGTTTGGCAAGGCTGTATACTGTCGCCCTGCCTATTTAACTTATATGCAGAGCACATCATGAGAAAGGTGGGCCTAGATGAATCACCAGTTGGAATAAAGATTGCTGGGAGAAATATAAACAACCTCAAATATGCAGATGATGCCACTCTCATGGCAGAAAGTGAAGAGAACTAAAGAACCTCTTGATGTGGGTGAAGGAGGAGAGTGCAAAAGTTGGCTTGAAACTCAACATTAAAAAAACTAAGATCATGGCATCCGGTCCTCTCACTTCCTGGCAAATAGATGGGGAAGAAATGGAGGTAGTGACACATTTTATTTTTCTGGGCTCCAAGATCACCGCAGATGGGGACTGCAGCCAAGAAATTAAAAGACACTTGCTCCTGGGGAGGAAAGCTATGGCAAATCTAGACAGCATACTAAAAAGCAGAGACATTACCCTGCCAACAAAAGTGTGTGTAGTCAAGGCTATGGTTTTCCCAGTTGCAATGTATGGCTGTGAAACTTAGACCATAAGGAAGGCTGAGCACCAAAGGATTGAGGCCTTTGAATTGTGGTGCTGGAGGAGACTCCTGCGAGTCCCTTGGACTGCAAGGTGATCAGACCAGTCAGTCCTAGAGGAGATCAACCCAGACTGCGCCTTAGAAGGCCAGATACTGAAGATGAAACTCAAATACTTTGGCCACCTAATGAGAAGGAAGGACTCCCTGGAGAAGAGCCTAATGCTGGGAACAATAGATGGCAAAAGAAGAAGGGGACGGCAGAGGATGAGGTGGCTAGATGGAGTCACTGAAGCAGTCGGTGTGAGCTTAAGTGGACTCCGGGGGATGGTGGAGGACAGGAATGTTGTCCATGGGGTTGCGACGGGTCGGACACGACTTTGCGACTAACAACAACAACAAAGAAAAAGGGACTTAAGGGAGACTTAAAGATCTTTTCAATCCTAAAGGAAATCAACCCTGTTCTTTAGAAGGCTAGATACTGAAGCTGAAGTTCAGAAACTTTGGCCGCCTAATGAAAAGGAATGACTCATTGGAAATGACCCTGTTGCTGGGAATGATTGAAGGTAAAAGGGGAAGGGGATGGCAGAGGCTGAGGTAGCTGCAAGGGGTCACTGGGGAGGCGGGTGTGAGGTTGGGTGGGCTCCAGGGAACAATGGAGGACAGGAGTACCTGGAGGAAAGTTGTTCATGGGGTTGTGAAGAGTCGGACACAAATTTGCGACTAAACAACAACAAAAAAGATCTTTTCCCAGAAGTGAACGCAAAACTCTATGCTTCTTTGATGGTTTGAACTTTTAATTTATTGCAGTAATGAACACAAATATCCCCTTGTATCAAAGGGGAATTACGCCTGAGTGCAACCACTACATGGAGGAAATAGCTGCTTAGTGTTAGAACCTATCATAATTCAAAATATGTTCAAAATATGGGCAAATCTGAAGTAGAAGCAGGTGTTCCAGCAGTGTTGGGAATTTCTGGGAGTATCAGGAAAGGAGCGACAGGGTGGTGGGTAATACAGAATACTTTACTTTTAGATTAAAAAATAATTCATATTCTTGGGGTTCTGAGAAAGATTTGTTTGGCCCCTGAAGGGCAACAAAGTCTATCATGGAGGTGATGACTGTAATTAAGATATAGCTTGAGAATTTACCATTTCTTTCTAACAAAGATTGGAATAAATTTCTTCTCTAACAAAGATTTAATTGCAGCAGAATACATTAAATGAACACTAGATTGTTATCAGCTACTGAGTTAACAACTAGACTTACATAAAGGCTGAAGAGGAAATGGCCGGCTGACAAAAAGGCTACAAAAGAAATTTCTTTTTGAACACAGAAGTTGGATGTTTCTGAGGTGGCTAATTCAGACCACTGGAATGTGAACTAAATGTTCTGAGACATCCCTGAAGCCTAAGAAAACTTAGTAGGAAGTGGGTTACTTCATACTGCTCTGTTTTTCCTTCACAAAAGTAATCTTATACGAAAAGTGGGTGTGTTAGGAATCCTTGCATCTCACTGGCATCAATTAAGCTACCTTCTTCCGTATTTGCCCTCCTGCCCCCTGAGATCAGCAGCAGAGGCCCTCCTCTGGGAACCCTCCGTAAAAGACATTAGGATGTAAAATACTCAGAGGAGGGCTTTCTCTGCGGTGGTGCCCCACCTATGGAATGTATTCCCCAGAGAGGTCTGCCTGGCGCCGTCGTTATTTGTTTTTTGGCGCCAGGCTAAGACCTTTTTATTTCAATAATATTTCAATAACTTTTAATATTAGCTATATATGTTTTAATCTGCAGCCAGGGTGGATCTGGAATTTATTTGTATTATGTTTTATTCTATTCTTATTTATTTATGTAAGCTGTCCTGAGGCTCTGCGAAAGGATGGCATATAAATATTCTAAATAAATATTCTAAATAAATAAATGACTTGCACTTAATTTTAGAGTATCAGTTTCTATAGCCTGCCCTCTTTCCAGTGTCAGATGTTCCAGGCGTCAAGGGTGGGCTTGGTTAGGCACTGGCTCAGGATGCACCCTCCAGCAGGCACCCCATGACAAGACCTCCCAGAACTGCTCCTTCTCTTCACTCTCACAACCTGCTTGCTCACCTGCCTCTTGTGCTAGTGGTGTATGGGAGCAGTAGCTGCTGCCGCTTGCTGTCTCTTTGTCTGTCAAACAAGCAAGTGGTAGCAGCAATGGGGAAGAGCAACAGCAATTGGTGACAATGGCAGTGAGAAGGGCAACTTACTGAGGGAAGAGGCTATTGAAGATGTCTTGCCCAAGAGCCCTCGAAATTCTAGGGCTGGCACTATGCTGCCCATTCAGCTCACCACAGTCCTATATGGGCATATTCAGAATAAACCTGACTAAGCTCACTTGGGCTTACTTGAAGGTAAGGCCAGGTGTAATCCTAATCTGTATCCCAGGATACTTCTAGGTGAGGCTTGTATTGTGCAATACCCCTGCCTTAAAGACAGACAGTGCATGGGTTGGCCCAGATCTCATCACCTTCCACTTGCAACCCTGCTGTTTTTTCCACTGGTTCTAACTGTTTTCCTAGCAGAAAATCTCTGTTAGTCAGAACAGACAGCATAGGTGCAAAATGCCTTTTGACTGGTAAAGCTAGAGCTCCCCACATAGAAGCACCCCAGTCTCTAGATTCTGCCTCATATCTTGTCACCATACATGGTATGAAATGTGGGACTAGTGGTTCCAAAGATGTAAAATGTTAAAAGATGCTTCAATTCTGAGGCAGAGCATTGCATGGGCAGAAACAGAGGGAAAGGATTCTCTTCCTTAAAGAAGTCTACTTCACACATGACAAATCCATATTTAGAGAATCTCATCCATGTAGGGGAAATTTCATCTGTTTGCATTCCATCATGTATGACAAATATACACCATTTCACAGCATGCATGCATTTTGGGAAGTCATGATTGGTGGTCATTTTGCACAAAATACATACACATTGAAGCAGACATATGTTGCCACATGTGACACAGATGAATGCAGTCTCCTGAAAGAAAGTGCCATCTTTCTCAAAGATTGGCCATGTATCTCTGTAAAGATTGACCATAAACAACAGATCTTGCTTTAATGGGGTGTTAACTGAATGAAGAAAAGAAGGGAGCTGGTGACCCTGTGCACGCACTCTCCATGCGATTAGCTGTTAGCAGATCATCTATTGTAGTCTCACATTTTAGCCCCCTGCTGCACACATTCTTTGCAGGCATCATTTTAACCTACAGGAAACATAGTCCTACACAGGCTGTTGGTGCCCCCTATGCATCTCCCTTCCCTTCCTCCTCCTCCTCCCTTCCACCAAAGCATCCTTTCCCCCACTTCCCCATATTCCGCACCTCTGAAGCTGACGTGCACCTGCCTCTCCCCAGAACCCGGCAGCTGGGTGACCCTCTTGACGCTGACGCTCAGGGCCATGATGTTCTCAGGACTTGGCTTGGCACAGAACTGACCAGGTGCGACGCCTGCTCCCCAGGCAGGGCTCCACCTGTCCCTTCAGTGAGTCAGGCCTGGGGACTCACCAAGCAGGTTTGGCTGCCTGGACCCCACCCTCAAGTCACACAACATCCAATAATAGCACGTCTGCAAGAAGTGGGCAAGCACCAAATACTCCGTGACCCCAAATCCAGAAACATTGCTCTCCCTCAAGCAATCTGTTGAAACTGCAGCTGTTTCCTTGTCCGGCTCATGGAAACCCTGCTCACTGTCCATCCCTCTTTTCAAATGACCCACTATCCCCTGTATCAATTCCAATCCCCATGCCAGTATATTCACCACTGTATTCATAGGCAAACCGGAAAATATTTGCTTGTAAGTTCCATGACTTCTGGTTGAGTACCATGAGAAATACTTCTCACAGTATTTCTCCCTCTCCCCCCCCCCTTTATCTATTGACAGAAGAGTCTGCATGACTCTGCTCGAGTTTTGCTCCAAGATGTTGTTTGCTTCCTTTTCTCAATGACTTAAGCTAATCCCCACCCCAACCCTCAAACACACTTTGTTTTCAGTATTATTCTATCATGATTCTTTTGCAGCTCATATTTTCTTTATTTGGGAGTGTGGAGGGGAGTTCATATTTTATCCACAGTAGAACTAGAACTTTCTAAGAAGCTGTGATCCCTCTCCCCCAACAGGTTTTCTACAGTAAGAAAAAAGATGCAAAAGCCACAGAACAATCAGTGCTACAAGTAGAAGATGTTAACGATAGGACCCCTAGTAATGTTCTTGGGTCATTAATCTCATTTTTGTGAGCTGCCCAGAGAGCCCTGGGGCTATATGGTAGCATAAAGGTGTCATAAATAAATAAAATAATGAATAATAATCAGATGAGGCTGGACAATGAAACAATAAAAGTGTTGTCTGAAAACAACCACCTGACAGGTTCTGGTCTCAATCCATTTCCTGTGCAGGTATTTTCTTCTGTACCAGTGACTCATTGTGGGTGGAATGTCATGAGTTTATCTGCTAAAGCTAAGTGTGCGAGTGGTCATGTTTTGCAGCGAAGGACAGCTGCTGCTGGAGTGATTTCAGACAGGGGGTTCCTAGAGCCACCAAAGGCATCCCTCCCTTGGCAGGCTGCCTATTTGCTATGCGATGCACAGAGGGCAGACAGAGCACTTTATCCCTCTTTCATTCACTCTGTCTCCTCATGCAGCTACTGGCACCCCAGTGCTTAAATATAAAGCCACTGTCTTCATTGACACAGATCCTGAAATCATAGAATTGTGGACCTGGAAGTGACTGGGGAGATCATCTAATCCAGTTCCCTCTGCAGTGCAATATGCACCCACAGCATTCCTGACACTGGGACATCCAGCCTCTGATTCAAATGGTTCCTGCAAAAGAGAGCCTCCCAAGACTAATCCACTGCCAGACAGTTCTCACTGTTATGAAGTTTCTCTTGATGGTTTGTCCAAAGCTACTTTCTTGCAACTTCCAACAATTGGTTCTAGGCCTGCCCTCTGTTTCAGCTAGACCATTCCTGATGACTTACTCAACTAGTCACCCCTTGAATGTAATGGCTCCACCACCATCACCACCAGTGAAAGCAGTAGTGCTGAACTGGGATTGAACAAAATCCTAATTTTTATGGGATGGTTTTTATTTTATTGCACATACATCCTCATCAGTCCTCACTCTTCCAAGCTAAGCTATGATTTATTCCTGGAAATGAATGAATACCTAAGGCAATTTTCTTCCTCATTCTTGTGTTTACATCTTCTCTGGAAGAGCAAATCTCATGGGTGTGTGTGATTTATAAGTAGGGCGACGACAAGAGTTCCCATTTCTATATACGCTGAGCAGCAAACAAGGAAGTGAATCTGCCCTAAATGCATCTGTCCAACAAGTGCCCTTCAGAGTTGAATGAATTTCTGTTCATAGATTTCTACAAACCTGCTAAACTAACTGCTATTACATAATTGTTGCAAAGGAGTAGTTTACTAGGACAGTGTTTTTCATACTGCTTGACATCTTGATTGTTGCTATTTTTGTTTCAGTTCTGCTGGTTTCTGAAAACTGAAGGTGATTCCATATTTAATTTTCAGGGAAAGAATGCTATATGGAGAAAGAACTGTTGAGCATTTCAGAAACTTTATTTGAGACAACCAAAACGTAGATTGGGATAAAGATTGTGGCTCAACGATTTTCCAGTGCTGTGCTAACAGCACCCACAACCCAATGGCAATGGGTTGAGAAGGGCTTCTACACCTACTCACGATTAGCCGGGCAGCTAACGGGAAATCAAAGCACCTGTAACTACAAATATGCTGTGAAACTAGATTCCTGCCACTCCCAAGGTTTGGTTAGAGCCGCAAGCAAGGAGGAAGGCAACTGCATGAGTCACGTCAAAAGTACACATTTGCCCTACAGGCGTTGCTGCATTTAAGAACAAATCTACACCAGATCATATTTTGGGGGAACTGTGCAATTTAGTTCCACTAGTAGGCATAGAAATTCTTGCATATAGTTCAGCTGAGCATAAATTATGTGGCGTTGGTTTGTAGTATTGCTAATATGGAAGCAGCTAGATCTTTCTTTTCCATTCACCTCATGTAAGACTTAACATTAAACATACACATTATCTGAGCATTCCCATGCTTAATTGCCTAACACAAACTGCGTAACTGAAAGTTAAGGTTCAACTCAAAAGATTAAAGGTGCTTCTGAACAAGGCTTTTCTTATGCAATTCCTGCCATCTTTCATTTATAACTCTCCTGTCCTTTTCCATCTTTTCATTACCACACAAAGAAACAAAAAGGAGGGAAAGAAGGAATAACATTATAGTGCATTTTGATTGATAGTCATAGAAGCACAATTTAGTTGCACGTAGTACTGAAAAGTAAGTATATGACAACTCTTAAGTCAATACTAGAAATAGACACATTAAGAGTTACAGTCAACGTAATACTGTTTGATAAATGTATGCACACTCAGTTACAGAGCTGAGTGACTTTGGGCCAGTCACAGACTCGCAACCCAACCTACTTTACAGGGTGGTTGTTGTGAGTTTCAGACTGAAAATTCTGAGGAAGAGTTCCTTGAAAGGAAAAAAAGTTGGGATGTAAATATTAATAAATATTAAGATGACTGCCAGGCCTCCTCTTTTAATGCTTGATCATCAATGGGCTGTTTTCCTAGACATCAGCCTAAGTCCAGCCACCCTTATTTGGTTCAAAAGAATTGACTTCTATTTTTTGTGATTACAAATTTCAATACCCTGAAGAGGCATATGGAGTTTAGGGGCGAAGTGCAGTATACCAACATAAATATAACAGGAAAGCCATGTGTTTTATTTCAGACTCAGTGTGCCTTCAAAGGGAGAACCCTTTATATAGTTATTCAGTCTTTGTTTCCTTAACAGATTTTCTGCAATAAAAAGGAAGACAGAAGTAGCAGTGGGAAAGATGGGAGGACCATGACAGGAAGTTGTTTTCTGGATCCCTCATAAAATTCTGTACGTAATGCAAGACAATTGCACAATCAAAACCTGGTTTGGAAGCACTCTCTCTAGTCTTTTCTCAGACATTTCAAAGAGACATACTGAAATAAGCAACATCCTTCAACATAATCACTTTGGCTACGTAATTCTAATGAGAGTAAGTGACTTTTATCTGTTGAGTCACAACTCTTTGCATTATCAGTATTCAAAGTATTTCAAATTTATTTATATTGCTGTAATTGTTAGGGGAAAAACTGTCATCTTAGAAAAGGCCTATGAATACTGCACATGCACTATGAGGATTTCTATATGCAAGCTGTTTTTAGTACTGAGGGAGAAAAGTATCTCCCTACTTTCTACACACCATACAAAATATTGTACACCTCTAATCTCTCTCCCAGTAATCATTGCTTGCTTAAGCTAAGTCTCCTAATAGGCAAATTACTCCTTGATCCTTTTAGTTGCATTTTTCTGCACCTGTCCCAATTCCACAATATCCTTTTATAGGTGCAGTGACTACATCTCTAGACACTATTCCAGTGTGGTTGCACCAAAGATTTGAAACTTACATTTGCACAGCAGGTGAAGTTGTACCAACCATGCATCAGACTATTTACTACCATCCCAAGATCTCTCCTCTGTCCATGTACTTCCAGCTTGGCACACCATTTTCACACATACTGTACATGAAGTTGGGATCTTCTCTTTTTTTGCCCCAGTGTGCATCTCTTTACACTTGCTTACACTAAAGTTCATTTACCATCTTTATGTTCATTCACACAGTTAGGAGAAATCCTTTCAGAACTCTTTGCACTCCTTTTTTGTTTTAACCATCCTACATAATTGGGTGTCATTAACAAACCTGGCCACCTCACTGTCCACCCCTAATTCCAGGTTGTTTGAACAAGTTAAAAAGTATTGGTCCCAGTATTTGTCAGGCCTTGTTTATATCCATTGTAAAGATATTGTTTATACCAATCTGCTTTCTGATTGTCATGTGGTATTCTCCCTCCCTTCCAAGCAGATTAGGACGAAAAACTTTCTAACTAAAGTCTTTATTAATCCTGGCCATTCAGGTCAACTTTGTAATACTAAAGAAAAGCATTGCTGGAGTACATGATATGAAGCTGATTCCAAACCAAAAGGAGCTGTATCCATCTTCAGGGCACTTCTTGTTGCTTATGGGCCAATTGCCAAGAAGTCTGACATTTCTCAATTGAACCTTATGGGCCAACTGCTCAACCATGTTTCCCAAGGAACTTGGAATGATCTGGTTCTACTCAGCCACATGTCCTATCTCTGAGTCAGTTGGCCTTGGCCATTCCAATCCCACTGCTTCTTCTAGTTCTGATTGTGAATCTGAACGAACAACCATTTGCATGAAGTGCACCTAATCCCCTCCTCCATGACTTCTACATTTGCAGAGCTGTTATGAAAGGCAGGTTCCAAATTTGCCATTTACACCAGTGTTTTATGGTTTGTGAAGAAACACTTGTTCCCATCTTTTATCAAAATCAGGCATTCAAAAAAATATCCCCATATTCTTTACAGCATCTATAAAGCTGCCTTTTCAATGAAATTGTTTTCATTAATACTTTGATTTTTATTCAAATCAGAGAGACTGAAGAAATCTGGTTTAATGAAGATATTTAATACAGTTTGTAATACACAAGAAAACAATTCTTACATGAAGAACAGCCTTTTCATTACTCAGTCAGATAAAGCAGTGCAACAGATGGCATGTAATCTTTCCCCAAATAAATGGGTTTACTTGGCGATTTTTTTCATACCCACAACACTCCAAAGAACTCTGCTTATATTCCAAGCTGGGCCAAGCATATTTCCAGATCTGTGCCCTTTATTAGCATTCGCTCCCATGGAAAAGCACTGTGAATAAATTGTGCTAGATGATGTGCTAAATGAAGGATGACCAATAAATCAAGACTCCATGTTGACACAACAGTGATTGTGCTTGCAATCCAAAGAAGCACTGGGAAGGGAAGAATTTCTGCTTTGTATGCAAAAGGACTGGCATTTCTAGCAAAAGAGCCAGGTAGTAAAGGCTTCTACATGAAATCCTAGAAAGCCAGTACAAGTCAAACCAAATAAATAGTCTGACCAAGAGCAAAACAGCATTGTATGTTCACGCATAAGGGTTTGTGCATGTTTCAGCAAGGCCCAGCTTAGTTATTTAAGCACCAGCCCCCAATGGATCATGTTACACAAGTGCCTTGTGCAACCCCTCCTTTTTCAAAGAATGACTGACAGTGGAGTGTACAGAGCTGGTCTTAGACTCACATATGCATACACAATCCAAGTCCTGCTAAGAGCATGATGAGCTAGTTGTGCATGCTCTGCACTGTAGTTTACATTAGAATGGACCAGCGACTCCCAAACTATATGAGAAGGCACACTAGCATGCCGTTAGAGGACAGAACGAATAGCTAATACCATCGCTAAGCCCAGAAGCACCACCATTGTTCAGAAAGCAGTGGGTAGAATGAAGGTAGGATGTATACCTGTGCGTTTTTCGGGGAACTGGTTGAAATTTGTTTGTTTATCAAAAGCTGACTGATCTGTGCCTCACATTTAAATTCAAAAGGAAAACATTTGGTAAATGCTGGTATTGGTGAAAACTCTCAGCAGAAAAATCAGGAGAACTACCCAGGAATAACAGCTTACATAAGCAAAAGGCAGCACAATGCACTTTTACTTTGAACCAGTGTGGACTGATGCTTGCTTTCAGCAAAATCCTGCTCAGTGATGAAATCGTTAGCTTTGGAAAAGTAATCTTAAAAAATGAAAATATAAATGACCCACTTTACACAGTTACTAATATGCATTATACAGGCAGCCTCAGTGGTGAATACAGGCTAGAAGAGAAAGCATCAAGCCATTTCTGTTAGATTGTCTTACTGCTTTTATACTACTAGGGAAACAATAATCACATTAGAATTTAATTCCTTCTGTATATAATGTCTTTAAAAAAAGAAGAAAATGTAGATAAGAATTATCATAACAGATTCTAGGAATGAAGTCAAGGGTAACTTGTTCATTCAGCAGAATATGGTAGCATCATCCTGGGGTGCTCACAACCTGTAACCTGGCAGTGAGTATACTTTTTATACACCCACCAGAACTGAAAAATAACTGCTAATTTTCTGCTCAAAAGGAAAAGTTTGTTTTGAGGTGCAAAGCAGCATTAAAACGGCTGTGTGTTCTCTTCCTATCTACTTTACCTGCCATTTTCCCACCTTAGAAAATCAACCATCTCATTCTGGTCCATGTTTATAACAGGCCACGGAAATTACTTGAAGGGAAATAACTCACTGGAAGCAATTTTACTTTTTTCAAGTTTCACTGCACCTTTTGATACCAGAATGCTAACTTTAGATAAAATGTGAAATGATACATGATGCCATCATAAGACTCTGATATACTCAGTTCGTGAACGAGGAAATGGCTCCATCTGAGATTAAATAGAAGTTTCAAAAGAGGATGATCTTTGGCAGAGGTTTAACCTTATTGAGTATTTGGTATGATTAAATATTAATTTTCTCCTTATATAGTTTCTCTTATTCCAATGAAGTGTTTATACTATGTTTATATCATGTTTTAAAGTGCTTTTATACCAAAAAGTAGTAGGAAGCATGGAATGGATTTTCCAAAAATATTGCTAGATTTCTACAATCTAAAGTAGGCACTCAACTTTTGTCACACTTGAAATCACATGACAGCAGATACTGCAATAATGGACATCCTGGCTAGGTTATACAGCAATTGATTAAAAATACATTCCATTTCCTCCCATTATTTCCAGCTGCTAAATTAGAGAGAGAAAGACATTGTGCATTAGCACACTTCCCACAGATTGAAACATTCTGACGAAAATGCCCTTTGAAATGTAAACAGCATCACTAAAGATATATTTGCATTCAGTTTTTGGAACTGAAGATTAAGAAAAATGCTTTAAAATCCTTGGCACACCATAAATGCATGGTAGGAGTTAAGGCAATTGAAGTTTTTGGTTTGTATCGTTGCAAGGCTTCTCTCGATAATTAGGCACAGTAGAAGCTATCCAGCAACACATCATAAGTGATTAGATATCTTATATATGTAATTCAAATAGAAAAACTTTAAATAGATTTTCAATACATTCCAAACTGGAGAAAGAAATCACTTACAAGACAGCTATTTTTAGTAAATCATAAGAATATCTGGCCATTATTCTTTTTGCAGTCGGTGACAATACAAATACCCAACTTGTCTAAATTATGAGAAAATTATGTTTGCTAAATTATGAGAAAATGATTAGGTGCATTAAAGAAATCTGTACTAAGAATAATGCAATATCAACACTGTTATCAACTCGAATGACTGAGTTTAACTACTATTTTCTTTAAAAAGCCATTGATGTTTTTATTTGAACAAAAGGATGCACTTCATGCACCAGTAGGAAAGCAGGTATGGGCACTAGTGATGTGGTGATATAACAAGTGTAGCAAGTCCCACCATATTCTGGAAGTCATAGCCAAATGTCAGGTTTTGTACCTTCAGCAGAACATTAAAGAGGGCTAGAAACTTGCTTTAAAAATAAAATCCAAGATTCTCTACAAAATTCTGTATTTCATAGAATTCTTCAGTGCATTCAAGTACACAGAATGCAAACACGTATGGCCATGATTATTAATTTGAGATATCCACTAGCTTCCCATTAAGAACTACCAATAGCACCAATATTCCTATATATTGCCTGCAAGCATTATATGCCTGATATATAGGTAGAAAGAACAGAGATGTTATTTAGAATGCAGAGTAATACATGCTGGAAGGAAAAGGTCTATTCTTTAGACAGCTGTATGTAGTGTATTCTTTCTTTCCTTATAAATGGAGATGTAAAGATCTGCTTTATGTCTGCTTTCCTCCAGGTAATTTCACAGGAGTCAGGCCGACCATCTTGAAGTAGGACACCAATTGCTTGGGAACCTCAGCCAACACTGTCTGGGAAAGTGCCTCACGAGGAGCCTATGAAGGAAAGCAGCAAGTATAAAGAACTAAATGCTACAACACACATTCAAATGCAGGTGTATCTTATGCTGCATAATGCAAGAAGAACGGAAAACAAATAATCCTTTCTTGGTCAAGTGACTGGATCCATAGCAGAACATATCTTACATTTAATCTAAAAAGTGGCATAATGAACAAGTGGGAAAAAGTTGCTGCTTTAATCTGTAGCTAAGCCCCAAGGGTCTGTTTAAATAAAAAAGCTCAATGGAACATATAAAAATAGGAGCTGCTTCATTCCAAAATACTAGGGCCTAGTGTTGCGACACTACTAATATATGATAATTGGTTAATTGGCCTATGACATGGATAAGGAAACTAAGGTTTCCCCCAGATGGTGTTGGTCTTCTACTCCCATAAGCATCATCCAACAAGGCCAATGATCTCGAAATATGGGGAAATCTGGAAGGCCACAGGTTTCCTACCCTGGTTTATCATTTTGGCAACTTCTAGATTAATATTCAAACAGCAGCAGGAAGGGACAGAATTTCAGTGAAGAACACAAAGGGATAAGCAACTTTCAAACCTAACATCTAAATATCTCTGTCAATCCATTTTCTTCAACACAGAATTACAACTTAGGACTTACCACACTTGGACCATGTTTCCTTGATCCCTTTCAGTAACCAGAAAGTATTGTTTAATACTGCCAAGAAATGAACACGTACTCTAATTATAACCATTTGCCAATTGGAAAAAATAGGCATTCTTTAACTTACATTTTGGAATTGTCTGAAAGGCACAAACTGGACAATATCTCGTGCAGCTGGCTCCCCACTCAAGGACTTCAGGACACCATCATCTCCATCTAGGAATTCCATGGCTTTAAACTCAGCACTGCCAACTCCAACAATAATAATAGACATGGGCAACTTCGAGGCATTGACAATGGCTCCTCTGGTTTGGTCCAGATCAGTGATTTCCCCATCTGTGATGATCAGCAAGACAAAGTATTGCTGCAAGAAATTAGGTCAGTTAATAGGGATTGCACTTCAAGACTTAGGTGAAGATAACCCTAACAAGTTCTCAGAATTAAAGAATGAGAGAAAGGGGCCGAGGGATAATAAGATCAAGATTTCCTTTTTATTTTTTTTCTATTTGTTTGAAACTTAAGTAAAAACAGCTGTGTCTTCATAAAACACAAACAGAAAAAAATGGATTACAATGCTCAAGAACAGAAAATTTACTTTAAAAACACAGCTCAGTTCTCAAGCTGTTTATTTGTTAGCTTTGCTAAATTTATTTTGGATGACAACTGGAATCAAGACACTAGTACTTTAACTCTATCCAATGAACATTGAGAAAACGGAGTTCAGAGAATGGAGCTTGCTCCCAAGTCCTGTTAGCATTTGAAGTTTCATGGCAGGCTAAATTTACAAGAGACAGGACACGAATATTTGCTTATTCTAAAAAGACTCTGGAAATCTGTGTTATCATTTTTTTTCCAATGCAGCTTCACTACATAAAGTAAACATTCAGAAGAAAAGATTTAACCAAGCAGACTCACAGAAGCAGTCTTTTGCTGGGCTGACTGCGCAGCAAACCTCGCAACATGATTTATAATAGGGGAGAAATTTGTTGGACCATAGAGACGAATTTGAGGCAACGCCTGGCGATACGCATCCACTATTCCTTGGATTCCTGAAATATGCAATCAGCAAGATTCACTGCAAAGGTTTTAAAATAGTATTTATAAGCATACTGTTCGTAAGTTGAATCCCTGAAAGAATTGAGAAATAACATCCACAATGGAGATAGCAATCTAGCTATATGTACCTGAAAAACTAAAGTTTAGCTGGAATCCCTGTTTTCATTGTTCCACCTCATTCACAGGAAAGGGGGAGATTTTCAGTGGCAAAAAAGTAAGTCTTATAGGATACAATATTGTTCTACAGAATTTCTTGGGAAGACATTGCAGCCGCCAGCCACCAAGAGGAGTGGCTATTTCAAGAAGGGTGAGCCCAGGGCAGCATCCTGAGACATTTCCCCTGCCCCATCTCCACATATCACATGGAAAAATTGCTACAGCAAACTTTCAGCCCAGCCAAAGCTGAATTTATGACTATTACTTATAGTCATTAAGTGCTTACTGCTTTCTAAGGCGATCCCAGAAAGGAGTGGGAATACTAGTTTCTGGAAGGCAGCAGGTCAGTAGAACAACCTTCTACAGACTCTGCCAACCTGTTCATTTTGCTTGGTTTTGACTGTTTCAGGCATTGCTTGCTTCCAATTGTACTAGCAGGACATCCTCCTAGTGAATGGATAGCTCTAATAAACTGGAAGAATGTGCTGATTGCCAAGCATTTTCCATGTCCTTTACTCAGCTCCAATTGTTCTAATGTAACAGTCAGGAATTCACACTTGCAGACCAAAAGATGCCACTCACAAATGATACCTACCTTTTACAAGCTTTGCCACTGTAACTCTGACACTGCTCAAAGCCCCAAAAGATTGATTAAAAAACAGAGAGCTGCTGCCCAGTTTCATCTTTATTCAAAATATTTAAGTTTAGTTCAGTGCAACAGCTTATTTGTTCAGCAGTCAAAGTTCTAACTTAAAGACTTTGTATTTTTAAAAGTTCTATCTAATGTCACTATATAACATAAATACCAATTTTCTGTGATTATTATTTGCCACTCACTCCCAGGAGAGGCTGAAGACTCCTCCCTGGTGCAAATTTGAAAGTCCTTAAAAATAAAGTGCTTGCCACACAAAAATACTACAGGAAACTTTATTATTTTGCATGCAAAGTGAAAGGTAACTCTCTTTATACATTTTGGCATGTCTTCTTCATCCCAATTGGTTAACAGTTTTAACTACTGATGTGCCTTACCTCTTTGCTTACTTAGGGTAATAAAGGATATAGTCTTGTTTATGAACACAAGTAACATATATATTGTTGCCTTTCACAAGGCTCTTTTACATTTCTGGTTGGAAAACAAAGAATAATTATGTTTTCTGATTGCCATTTTACCTTTATCAACAAGAATGCTTTCAACTTCCTTCTCATCTACTAGAGTGACCGTTTACATTCCTTAACATTTTCTCTGCACAGATTTAAACTCCCTTGTTAACCTTTATTCAACCTTCTAGTTAATCCTTTCCTTAACATTATTATACTGCTAGATATTTTTATCCTGCTTTTCCCATTTTAAATATGCTTAAAGTGGCTAGCAATATTTATAAAATACAAGCACAGTGCATTAAATTAAAACAGGACTACTCATTCACAAAAGCATTAAAAACTAACCTAGCCAGTTAAAAAGGGACTCTCAAAAGTGCTGAAAGTTAAGCAGTAATGGAGGTAGTCTGGCTTTGGAAGGGAAGTCCGTAATTGTGCCACAGCAAAAGAGAATCTGCCCCTAGTACTCACTCACTATTCCTCTGACTTCAGCAAAATAAAGAATAGGCTCCCAGTGGTGGCCACTCAATGTTCAAGAAGTTTTCTTGAGGATCAAGCAGTTTTTAACTGGCCTACATCTTACAGTAATCATGTACAGCTGGTGCAAAATAAGTCTAAAAAACTCAAGTTTTATGTATGAGGAAAGCCAATGGTTGTATGGGTGGGGAAAAAGATATTTGACCAAGATTCCTAATGGTGTGAGGCCTAGAAGCACAAGTTCCTGTCTTCTTTCACAGTTGCTTATCTTTGTACCTCTACACATATCCTGTCTAACACACTTCGCTTCTCCACTTTTCTGCAGCCTTTGTTGAATGTTGCCAGTGTTACAGAAACCCAAGCTTTACTGATGAGGTACAATTATGTGCCTATATTTTTAATACAGCAGAATCCCCATATCCATGAGGGTAAGTTCCAAGGCCCCCCCAGAGGATGTCCAAAACCATGGATAGTAGTGAACATTATATTTGTGGAAGAGATGCAGGACCTCCACAAAAGTGAGAAAAATGCAAATATCTCTAGGGAAAAACTATGAATCTTTCTAGAGTCTTCTTGTCCACTGAGAGACAAAACACATGAGTGAGGTGGCTGGTAGAGAGACAAAGAGCATGGCATCTCCAAACAGAGTGCATAGCTCCCTAGTGATGGTCATTGTTTTTCCCTATTTGTAGTTTTCCCACTTCATGGGGGTTCTGTGCCCCAAACTCTCATGAAAGTGGAGGGCTAACAGTCAACCTCATTCAAGTGAAACTATATTAACTGAGACAGCAGATACGGGGGTCCTGCTGTACCAGGATTCCCATGTACGAACACAGATAGATTGACAGTCACATCTCATCTGGATGGAAACTCTAGACAGCACTGCAGTTCCTACTACAATTTTTAATGAAAATTACTCTGTCTCCTTTTTCTTTTTAAAATCTTATTTCTGGACCAAGAAGATAAATATATGTTTACCTTGACAGTAGGGATTTGCAGGGTTAAAGTTCAAGGCAAATTCATGTGACACCTGGAAAGATGGATATAGTAAGTCATGTAGCCAACAGTGGCCAAATGCTCATAACAGTTCCTGAACTAAAAAGCCTACCTGCCAATCTGGAGGGACTTGAGCTCCAAATCCAAAAGCAGGAAACAGTTTGTCACTAAAAGATGAAGCAAAACATCAAAACAAAATGGACTGGTTATCTTCGTTTTTTTTCACTGCAGGCTAAACAAAATCAATCAAGGAAATAGCAAGCAGGGACTAATTAATGAGCTTTACCTACTGATATGATAAAAAGGGTATGCTGAAGTACACCCACATATTCAACTATTAGTGTTGAACAGTGTTTCCCTACACAACCACAATGAGTCTGATGCAGTAGATTTTAACTTAACAGTAAAAGTGAAGGTCATGAATTAGAACTTGAATATAATCTAAAGCAGAAACCCTTGTTATGTTTATGTCTTAGAAATGTTGCAAATTGTGGATGTATTTTAGGGCAGTATATATGCTAACTTTTTAGATATATTGCTTTTAATGGTTATGTTTTTAAATGCTACAAATTTGGATTTAGTGCAGAACATTCATTAATATAAAGCCCATACATATTTTGTTCTCAGTTGTATTATAAAATGTTGACAATATTTTAGGATGGAATTTTAACTGCAACCCTTAGGAAGGAAATTTCTTTACAAAATGCATTGGACATAATTTTAAAAAATTCTTCTGCAAACTTTTTTGCTTTTTGCTTTGATAAACAAAATGAAACACCCCTTACACAAACTGGCAGAAGCTGCACACTGCTATAGGAAACAGATTTTTTTTTCTAAGGTGGAACAAGCAGTAAGTTCCAGGGAGACAGTGTGGTGATCATTTCTAATGTTCACTTTATTCCACAGGATGTAGTGGAAGTTCCTGTTGAAATATGACTGTGCCCTCAACCTCTGTACTGAGGTGGGTACTGAGATTCGCTAGTATTATTTTAGGAGGAAGCAGAACAAGGAATAAAGCTGCTTATGCTCATGAAGAATCAGGAACATTTGAGGCGGCAAAGAAGACAGCTTTTTTGCCACTAAATTACAGCTATGACATGTGCAAGTGTGAGATAGATCAATAGTTAAGGCTTACAGAATTGAAGCTATGTAGCAGAACACATCACTAGGGATTATTCAGGGTTCTGTTATTCCACTGAATGAAGTACTTCCATTTGTGGAACTTGGGAGCTGGGGTGATTCCTCTTTACCCCTCAGCCCACCATGCACCCTCTGGGGAGCTAGTAAATATTCCAAAGCAAAATTTGGGTAGTCAGAGAGCTGCAGGGGTTAGAAGGTAGGGAGACAGTTCCAAAAAGCTAGTGGTCCTCTGCTAAAATGACAATGGATTTAAGCCTAAAATGTCACAGATTGTTAAAGGTTTTACCTAGCTAAAGAAAGTTTAACATACGTGTCATAATCCTGGATCACATTCCCGACTGTCCAGATGGCAGTAAGATATTCATTTATCCCATTTGGACTTATATAGTGAAGAGAATCTGGAGATTTTGGATCTCCATTGGAGCCAGTGAAATCTATGCCCACCTGGTAAGACAATAAAGAATACCAGTAAGTAAAGCAAATGTCTCTTTTCACAAAGGGTTGTCATGAAAGGCAATCCAACAGTCATGCAAACTGGCTTCAAGCTGACTTAATTCATCAATGCAGAATTTTACTGAAATAATCACTCAATGACCCAATTGTGTCACTGGCAGTAATCCAATTGGTTATAAACTAGATTCCTGCACTATGACCAGAGAGAAGAGACTGTTATATATTAAGAGCAGTGCATAGCATTATCCTTGACTAAAAAGACTGGTGAATTCATTTTATCTAGTCTGTAAGGTTAATATACAAGCATGATCCTTAGACATTGTCATTTCCAGTAAACAGGTTTTGTTCATATTAAGTAGCAACGGCTTTTTCACTGGAATATATAAATTCTTGTGAGTGTTTTTATTTAGAAATAAAAGGCATGCAAATAGATGAGTAACTCACAGTGAAATTAATCTGACAGCCTCCCATGATGAAATCCAAGAAAGAATACTCTGTTTCAATCTTTAAAAAAAAAAGCAAAACTGTTACAACTTATACCTTACAATAATAGAAAAGCCACCCATCCCACAGGTAATACTTCTTACCTTGCAGGATTTTATTCTAACAATGCCAGAGTTTTTGTAGCTCTTCTTCTTCCTCTTCTTTTCAGGGTGAATACACTCAAATTCTACCTACAGAAAAATAAGACACACAGAAGAAATGTTACGTTGTCAGTGAATCAGATCTTAAACTTTAAAATGTACAAGGAGTGCTGCTTTTGATAAGCTCTAACTTAGCTTGGAAAAATGCAGGCAATGAGCAGGCACAAGAAGAACCATTCTGAAGTTGCCTGCATTTTACACAAGGCACATGATAACAAATCATGACGTGCAACAGAAAATAAATACATTCACACAGCAGGTAACAATATAAAGATTCATGGATACTGGGACCTTGTGTGTAAAATACTGTCTGGTACCTTATGGTCCATTTAAAAATGAGGAGAAATCAATTATTTTTAGATTCTAGGATCATTTGCTGGGCTAGCTAGAAGGGTGTTGTTGACTCATGAAGACAGCTGTGCCTAAGCAGCTATTGAGACACAGTTAACTAAATATTGAAGATATTGAAAAAGATGGCAAGCACTGTAGATGGGCTGTATATATAAGACAGGCTCAGGGAAAGCAAATGCATTACTTGTAACAGTAGGGACGGTTAAACAGCGGGCCGTTGAGGGTGGCATAAGATCTTTTTTGGGGCCTGGATGAACCATTCCCTGTACCACCTGAAAGAGCTCCGCCGGACAGCATTGTGAGGAGGCAATGGAAGCGGAGAAGAATTTTTTCTTCGCCACCCTCACCGCCACAGCATAGGCCCGATAATGGGCTCTTAAGTGTGTTCGGTCAGATTCATCCTGTGATTTGACAAGGATTATAGTGATACAGAACTAGGAATGGAGTATCAGTTGGTATAGCAGAAGAAGGGGATGGAGCTAAAAATCAGTAAGTAATTCTGCTTTGGAGAGCAAAAGCTGCCTGATCAGATTTCTTGAGAAGCATACTATCCTTCTCAGTTTATGAAATATTCAGTCACTCCTGAACAAAATAACTTCTGTCCTAGTCACATATAATTTGAATCTATGGTGGTCAGGACCAACCCAGCCAATGCATTTCATATAGTTACTTTGTCTTTTGAGATCTAGCAGATCAAGGTGCTTACCACAATGGTCCCCATATTGTAGATTATAATAGAAAGGGATGTAGAGCTGCAAGTACATTTAATAGGACTTAGGACATGCCTTTAGAAGCAGCAGTTATATGTAAGGTTCAAGGAAATAAAACACAGAATTCACTTCCACTTCATTATTCTTCACTTCATTCACACATCAACAGACATATTTGCAAGCAATGTGAGTGGGAAGCCAAGCACAACATTATTATTTCTCAGATTCTTTACAAATGAGTCACAGGTTCATTTAATTAATAAAAGAATGTAAAAGTAAAAGCTCACCGGAGAGCTGCCTCCTGCACTCTGTAGCTGGGAGAGGTTAGTTTCAAAACTGCCTATCAAATCATGTGACCCATCACTGTCATAATCATAACAGTGCACCTGGAAGGAAAGAAACAGTAGGCAATGGACAGGGGGAACTTTTAAATAAAAAATTGCTGCTGCTCACCACTTGATCTCTCGCTTCCAACAGTTTTGCAGTGACGCATGTGAACTCCCCTATCAAATCTGAAGTGGTGTTGTCATCCATATCACTAACTGAAACCTGATAGTAAAAGAGACACCCAAAAATGAGTCCTTAAGAACCATATATACTCACCTACTGAGTATGCAACAGAAAGGCACCCAAATGCAAAGCAGAATTTTTAAAAAAGAGTGCTCCAAGGCTATTATACATAACCATCCAGTTACAGAAGCCAAGCGATCAAATGAAAACAGAAAGCAGAAATTAACCCTTGTATGTGTCTCCATAACATAAAATAATTGAAACTACAATACCGCACAAAAAGTAGATATCCACAGCAAAAAAGTCTTAAAACAAATGTGTCCCAAGACTAAATGGTATAATCCAAAGTTCTCACTCATTTAAGAACTTTGTGTGAATACTCCCTGGTAATATTCACTCATGCAAAGACCAGCAAGGCTCACATTAAAAAATCAACTCAAATATGACCTGAATGTCCATGCTAATACATTTAATTAGACATAAGAAATTATGCAACATAAGAAATTGAAAAAAGGATTCAAATGAAAATTGCTTTGTATTTGGAGCCTATAAGAAATTCGAATGAAACTATACTTAAAGAAAATGTGCCTTTCATGTTCTTTTTGGACTCGCTTGTCTGCAATATGCTAAAAATTTAAGAATTCTATTTAGATATGGTATATAGCAGGGATAGTCAATTTCGGGAGATCAGGAATCCATTTTTGCATCCTTGAACACTACCTACCCACCAGTTACAGTCCGCTGGGTGACCTAAAAATCATTTAAAAAAAATCTGTACAGAAAAAGGGCATACATCGCACTACAGAGCCCAAAAAGGTCAAATTTACCATGCTTGTAAGATAAATTTGGTTTGTTTAGTACTTTATAGCTAGAATTCCATCAGGGAAAGCGATACACTGCATCAGTTATAAGTACTTCCTCTTATCTCCCTTATTCTTGTTACATAACCCACAATTCACTATTGAACCTGCCTTGTTTGAAATTAATTTGTTTGCTAGCTTTTATTTAGTACAGGTACTTGATTTCCTGAAACAAAGATTTCAGGAGTCAAACAAAGTCATCTGGTCCAAAGCAAATATAGATTCCAAAGCTGTGGATGCTCTCACCCAGCATATTAATGCATATTATGAATAAAAAAGTAACATGGAATAGATCCCTGCAAGATCTACAAGACAAGTTTTAGAAAGTCACAGAAAAGCTTATTCATCCCTAATGTGCAGTGATAAAAGCAGAACTATCTCAGGAAGAGTTGCACTACGCATGCCAGTCCCCAGAGCTGTGCTATCACAAGCTGATAATCAACTGTATGAGCTTACAAAACCCAACAACAACTTTTCTGCTGCTAACCTCAGTATTGAGACAAACCACTGATACTAACAATGCACTCTCAGTTCCAAGCCAGGATACTTATGAAGGTTAAAACGGTTTATCCAGTTGTGTGGCAACTATTTTATAACCACAAATGTTTCTTAAGCAACTGCATGAGATATTTTGAAGTATGAAAATACTAGTTTCATGTATTAGGCCACAAAAACCTTAGCTTAAGACCAAAGTCAGGCATAATCAAAATGGCATTTCTGGCACACTCAGGTCATATTTTCAGTGTTTCCCAGAACCAGTAATACTACCGACTTACTTTGGAAAGTGAAAGCTGATATTTTAGGTCTTCATGAGCTTGGTCTTCAAAAGAAATAAATTTCTTAAGTGTGTAGGATTAAAATGTAAAAGCTAGTAAATGTTGTTATTATTTTTGGATAATATTCCTGCTCGCAAGAGGTACTACATAAACTGAAATCTATACAGAAACCTAACTTCATTCCCAGGTACCCAAAGAACAAGAATAAAGTTCCCAGCTCAGTTTAATAAAGGAGACAGGGGACTGGATCCAGATTTATTCATACTTACTATAGACCCATTAAAATACTAATTCAAGTTCCATTGATTCCTATGTACTGACTTGGTAAGCCCATTTCCAACCCAGAAAATACTTGATATTGCTAGTATTCCTAGTACTGTCAAAGCATATTTCTCTGCAGGGGCAACAAAAACAGGTAAGGAGGAGAGAGGGGAGAAGCATACAGAAGACTTTGGTACAAAAATCATGGCAAGCCAACTAAAACTCACACATTTATTTAAAAATCAGCCTTCATACCACAATAGCAGAGGTTGCAAAGTTAACAAAAACATCTCTAACCTATCTTTAAAACACTTTTAAAAATTCATTGTCATCACCTTGATCGGTTTGTTGAAGTCACTACCACAGAATGTTTGCAGAGGAACAGTGAACTTTCTCCAGCAAGGATTTAAATTGTTTTTGATTACCTATATACAAAAAAGCAAACACAATCAATGCTTACTGCAAAAGGGACAACACTCCTGTTTTCTCACCCCTAAAACTCTAGTTAGGTCCTTCATATTGCTGTCAATTTTTCAATTAGCATTTTATGGAAATTATGCCAGTTTTTAAATTAATTCAATTGTATATGTTGTTCCAGACAGCCCATATCCTGCTTAAATTTTCTGAATGAAAAGTAGTTAAATCATTCTTTTATGACATCACCAAGAATAGCTTTATGCAAATATCTGAGGACATTTCACTATTGAGTGAGTATTTGTCTATTATGTACAGACCCGTATTTTTAACTGATTCCCAGTTTTATATCTCAGTATCTCAACCTGTTCATGCCTGCCAAATGAAGATTCATTGTACAGTCTGAGTACAAAAATTAGAAAGCTGGGTACTTACCATGAAATTCCTTTCAGATTTGAAATGGAGGAGACATCCATCATGGATTGGCTCCTCTCACTAACCAGGATAGGCAAAGGCCATGTGACCAGGCCTTTTGCTTTAGTCCTGGTTTCCATAGCTCTTCCTAGCCAGTTCTTGACTAGTCAACCTTTTAGACAGAGTAGGAGCAGCCAGGAACAAAGAAGGAAGAAAATGTAGAGAGGAATGAAGAGCCAGAAAACCCAACTTTATGGGACTGGCACAATCTCTCTGAAAAAATGTAATTACCAAGATTGTTCAGCCTGCCAAAGGATGATTGTCTGCTGTACCCTCAGTTTGAATGGAACTTCACAGTAAGCACTCAAATTTTCATGCCCAGCCACTGCAAGTAGACATTCAATATATAATGAACAAATCCTACTATTCCCCTAGAGAGGGCCCCAAGTAGCCTGAAGCTAAGTTTGAGAGAGAAGCTGTTTTAACTCTTTGGAGTCAAAGGCTAGTTCAGCCAAAGCATGTGTGTTTCATTTATAATGCCTAAGCAATGCATGATTGAAATGATCAAGTAGCTGCCCTGCAGATCTCCACTAAAGGAATGACAGTAGAAGAAAAAAGTCACTGAGGCAGCTGCTGCTGTGGAGTTGGTTGATTTAGGGAGTTTTTCAGCCCCACAGGCTGCAAATATATATGCCTTGCACCACACAAAAATAGTGGTTTGGGTCAGCTGTAACATCTGGGATGTGGTAGACCTGCTCAGAGTGATAAAAAGAAATAGGGCAGAAGGAGAGGAGAACTATTTCTTGTGTTCTGTGTAAAAATAGTGTCGATTCTGGGGAAAAAAGAAAGAACCTGGCCAAAGAAGGAAAGAGTTCTTGCTGAAAGAGTGATCTCTGATAGTGTGTGCAGCTAATTCTGAGACCTTCTGGGCTGAAAAACAGCACTTTGAGAGAGAGACAATGTAGTGAGGCAGTTCTCATAGCTCAACATGGAGACTTCAAGTTGGGAAGGACACTGCAGTGTTGCCACTCCATGAGAACTTGCTGAAAGTACAGGTAAGAACCAATCTAAAGCTGTAGCTTGTTGGTGAAGCATTTTCCCTTTGAGACCAGGTCTAGGCCTGTTCTTGTTTCTTGAAAGAAAAATTAGAACAAGCCTTTTCTGGGAGATAGCAAGGGACTAAACGGCTGGGAGGAGCCACAGAGGCTACGACCATGGCAAAGAGACTGGTCACATGTTCCTTGCCTGCCATGGGAAGTGGGAGCAATTAACCTATGATGGCTGCCTACTCCCACTGATGGAAATTGGAGACACTACAGCTCTAGAACTTAAAGAATTGTTACAATGCCAGTTTGAATTTTTTTCCTTCCAGACATCCCTATTGGCTCGCTCATTGTTGACTAACTGTGGAAAAATTGACATTGGATTGGGTCTTGAGAAAATACCTGCAGAAGGCAGCTGCAGCCCACTCTCCTCACTAAAAGTCATTCCCAAGGGTCAGACTGGGATAGAAAATAAGGAACACCCCTAAATCACATGAAAGCATCTTACAAAAATGGAGTATGTGCCTCTGCCTGACTTTGGCAAAGAAAGCACAGCTTAGTTCTTATGCAGTTATGTAACTCTCTCATGAGACAACAGCTTCTGATGTGTGTAGAGCAGGGGTCTCAAACTCAACTTACCTGGAGGCCGCTGGAAGTAGAGTCTGGGTGAGGCTGGGCCGCATCAAGTATTCCACCACCGCCCGGGCGCCGCCGGCGCTTTGAAGGCCGCAGGGCCCCTCCCCTGTGCCCCGCCCATCCCGGCAATTGGCCCGCGGGCCGCGAGTTTGAGACCCCTGGTGTAGAGTGAATCACTGTTGAAATCCTACCTCTGATCTGTAGACAAGCTGCCATTTTCCACTTTCACTTTGTTTATAAAACTCCAAAAATGGATCAGACTTGCCCAGAAAATCCTGTATTAGAAAAAAGACACCTGTTTATACATACATACAGCAGAACATCACAGAACACACGCATGCACACACATGCAAAACAGGAATAGCTATAGCCTTTCATTTCTACCAAATGTTTCAGCTTCTACCTCTTCCAGTGAGTTTAGAAAGCTGAAACATAATTACACAAAGTATCACTTAAAGAATGTTAGCATTGTGGATGGAATTTATCCTCCAAATCAAGCCATTCGACATAAATTACCTGGTTTGCACATAATGCTAATCCAGGTTTATTTAAAACATATTTGTCTGGCATATGATTAAATAAACCATAATTTGTTTTAATTCCTGGTCTTCTTCACCCTCTTCTACCCTGTATCCCAAATGCCTTTGTGGCACCATAGCACAGTAGTTACAGTAGTTACACAGTAGTTACTGTGTGTTTTTGGTTTTGGTTTTTTACCACACCTGCTGCTTCCGTAGATTAATAAATAACCCATAAATAACCCAGAGTTTTGGACTCACATACAACAACAACCCATAGTTTAAAGAACCTGAAGTTAAGAATGCAACAAAAACAATGTAATATATTTCTGGGTTATTTGCAATTAACATACCATGGTTTGTTAGCATGGTCACATTCATGTATCATGACAATCCAGAATTCAAAAATCCATAGGTTAAATAAACTATGGGTTCGCATTACATGAACAAGGCAATGTATCATGGTGTTTTTTTGTTTCATGGATTACTGGTAATCCACGAAACCAGTAATCCAATCCTTGGAGAGAATAACACCACCCCCTGAACTTCTCTTGCTGGGAATTTCATCTACAACACTAACATTCTGTATCTGTCATCATGGGGAACTTTCAGCTCTTATATTACTAACTAACAAAGGAACAAGTCAAAATATTTTATAGAAATTAAAGAAATTTGTTTTGTCAATCCCTTTATTCAAATAATGACCCTATCACAGTTGGTGGTCTCCCACTTAGATGCAGGATTTGCCTGATTGCAGCTCTGTTTAGTTGCTTTTCATATGCATAAATAATTATAAGTAACTACTAGCAAAATATGTTAAGATATTTCTGTTTAGGCTTTTTCCATTTAGTGGTCTGCAAAGAGAATGTGCCCTTCTCAGCTAAGGCAAGTACATCATGCACCAGAATCCACTTTAGGGAGTGCTACATTTATTTATTTATCTATTTATTCAAGACATTTATGTATCATTCCCATTATTCAGTGATCCTCAGGATGGTTTACAACATATTAAAAATTTAAAACATAATCTACAATACCAAATAAATTATACAATCACAAACCAATCAAAATATCACACTATAAAATGTGATAAAACAGAGGATAAGATATATAATCTAATAAAAATTATAAAATTAAATCAAAAGCAAATTAAGCAAACAAATAACCCCCATGACATATAAAATAAATAAGCTAAAAATGTAAAAATTTAAACAGAACACTGTGAAAATAAAAAGGTTTTGGCCTGGCACTGAAAGGTATATAGTGTCGGCACCAGGCACGCCTCTCTGGGGAGATGATTCCATAACCAGGACACCATTGCTGAAAAGGCCCGTCTCTGGGTAGCCACCTTCCTTATATCATTCACAAAGTATATTAGCACTGTGAAATCCTGCCACAGTGTATAAAAATATAAACATGCAACTACCTTCTTTTTCATTTCATGTACTGACAACAAGTAAGCAATCTAGTTTCTAGAATTTTTTCACCTTTTTATCTAAATTCCGAGCTTCAGCATCTATGGATACAACTCTGGTGTCTTTAATCTCTTCTGCAGTAATCTGTAAATTCAAGTAAAAAGTACAAAATTGGTTTAAGTGAAGTCTTGGAAAGCTTTTTTAAAATGTATACAAACAACAGAACACTGCATAAATTATATAAAATCACGATTAAAGATAAAACGTATACCCCACTAACAACCACCAAGCAAACTAATCCTACTTTTCCAACATACAGTATAAATACCATCCAATGTCTTCCTCAAAAAATTTACACTAACTTTGCAAATGCTCTAAATATATTGATGTCCAAATCAAATGGTTTTTTCATATAAATAATAATGGCATCCAAAGTTGTTCAAATTTTTGGTCTTTCCATCTATCCTTCCACAGTTGAACAAATTCTATTACTTTTACCAATGAAGCAATGTACCATATCCTATCAATCCATTCTTCTATAAAAGGAATAATAGATAATTTCCATTTGCCAGCATGGATTGTATTATGGACAATGCTTAATTTGGGGTATTAAATATTAAAGGATGGCTACGTACAAAACACAAGGTACAGAAGCACATTAACATACTTCAGAATTAGCTTAACCAAAAGAAAAGTATAATTTCCAGATATACTGAAGTCTAAACAAAACAGCAGTATTTTTTACTCTCTGTAGCTTTAAACAAGCAATAAGTGATATGTCATAGCATTTTTTAAAAATTACCGTAACAGTGCCTTTTCCAGCAGGTTTGCCTTTCTTCAGCATTAAAGGCTGAATCAGAGTTTTACTTGACACAATCTAAAGATACAAATTGCACAAATTATGAACACCAGACAAGGAAGTGATATGTCCTATTCTATATGTTATATTGGAAAACTGGACTTCATTGAACATTATATTTACAGCAGAAATGTGAAGATAAGTATTTTAATGATCAAAGAGAAGCCTGTTAACATCCTGCCAACATGATAGTATCTACGCAATCTGAAATTTAATTATGATTTCCAAAAACACTGACCAAAATACACCTCAATCTAATTATACAAGTATAATGAGAAACAGATTTTAACATTTGCCTTACTTCAATGGCTGCTGCATGTTGTGTGCAGAAATTTGGAATGAAATATCATGACACCTATTACTAAAAAATCCAGCTTTTGTAATCTACCCAAAAATAAAGTGACAAAAATGCCAATGTTGGTAAGCCAACGTGACTCAGGATTGATGAAGGAGACATCCAGCCACTGCTAGCTACCTCAAAATGCTCCTTGGACACCTGTGATGTAGCTGGCACTGCTGTAGACCTGGGCAAACTTAGCAGCTAGGGATTTTTGTTGCTTTTGACAAGGCAGTCATTGGCTGGTCCAGCATCCATGACTGGGTCAGTCACCTGCACTCAGATGACAGGGTAACCAATGGGTTGTCAGAGTGCCTTACTGCTCTCAAACAAGCCACTGTGCAGGAATCAGTCCAGGATTGCACAATACAACAACCCATTATGCTTTGGTGTGTCATGCAAACCCAGTCAGCATCTACTTCCGGGCTGAGGGGAGGGACTGAAAAAATACCATTATAATGAATGTATATACAAATGTTGCAGTCACAGTGTACAAATGAGTAACTGACAGTTGCTGTGACTGCTGTCCGCCTTTATCCAGCAGTGAAACCAGCTCACAGAGTCCTGCGTCTCCTTCTCCTCTAAAATAAAGAGGTGGTGAAGAAGAAAGATGAAGGCATTCCTGTCTTTACTTTTACAAAGCTTGCAACAGTGCTTCTTTTCCAGTACCTGTCCCAAGGTGCATTCAGCTCCTCCAAGATAGTCATCATCACTTAAGTCATATGATTTGTTATCAATGTCATAAATACCAAATTTCACTCTTTGAACCTTCTCAAAATAATAATCTATAAGCAGTTTCTTCGAAAATTGAGGATTCTGGCAATTCTTTATTTTTTCAGTTCGATCCAACTGTAGCAACAAGAAAGAGAAAGTTGCTTAAGGGCCACATTATTTTACAAAAGACACACAGTGCACGTTAAGCAAGCTAATGGGTGTAATGCTGTCACTGTACCTCTGCTGTCTGCATTGCACCAGTGTGACCCACAGCAGCAGGCAGGTGCTTCCTAAAGTAACACTGGAAATGAGCTGGAATGGGATAGGTCAATGTAGTTCCCTTCTGCTAGCTTTAGTGACTTGCTGTGTTGCAGAACGGAACATTTTCACTTGCTCCTTTCAAAGGGCTGCCTGAGAGTCCTCTTACCCCTTTCCTTTCCCTCCCCCACTCCACTTAAGAACTTAAGTAGCAAACAGAATTGAGGTTAAAGTAATTTATAAACATTTTCAAGACTGGAAAGTTTGCAGTAACTAAAAACTCTCTAGTAAGCAAGCAATTTCGTGGTCATCATTTAGATAGTCATCTTTGTGATTTTTTATAGGAACTGAAACCTTTTTAGAAATGTTCCTATAAACTAAATACATTTGATGCTCAAATTTGTAAAGTACACTTCCTTAAAATTCATTTATATTAAAATTAATGTTGAAGGACAAAACATGTTTATATTCAATCTATGCCCTTCAGGATTGGCCAGCTTCTGGCAATTTTCCTATTCCTTGCACAGGAGGTGGTTGAGGCCCCATTTGTGAGGGTGTTCAAGGATAGGCTAGACATACACATGGTAGGCATGTCATGAGTGGAGCCGGCTAGAGCCGGGGGTCTGACTAGATGGCCTGGGAGGCCCCCTCTGACTTGCTCTGTTTCTATTACTACAAATAAGTCCTTACTTCAGTCCATTGGTCTCCACCAACGTTTTGGAGCAAGACACACAGAGGGTCAGATTTTGAGCCAACATCTTTATCAATTAGATTGTCACAGGCTATGGACAGTTCCACCTTGGTCATGCAGTGAGCCATCTGCAAACAAATCAAAAGGGGGGTGGTTAATACTCATTAAGCAAAATGTGTAATATTGCATTCTGCATGTAGAATTCACATTAACTTCTATACAGAAGTGGTTTTTCATTTAGGAAACAGGAAGATTGACCATATTTTTTAAAAGTGCACAGTCTAACGACATGTAAATATTTGAAAAGGAATAGCAGACAAGTGTTCATGTCAGTTGCAAACAGCTCTCACCATCTATTCACAAGAATACAGTGTTCCCATCTCTATTATCCTCAAAATACTGGAGCTGAACCACAATTCCTCTACAAATGCCAGTCCTAAACATACCAATACAAAATATGCCAACAGGTAAAATACAAACACAAGCATGGTTTGGCTACTGTAGAAATGAGCCCTGCAAATTGACCAGTTTGACAAAAGCACATAATAAACAGAATGGTTTTCACAATCTCAAGCACTACAAAGAAATTTCAGTTTAGTCAATTAAAATAATACTTCATATGGCCAGACCATTTTGTTCAGCTTACTCTGACATTCAGCACTGCTAAGGCAGCTTTAAAAATGTACAATGAAATTATTCCAACCTCATCCTTTGAATTAATTTTAGAAGAAATATGTGCATCAAATTAGTAGCTTGAATACATAAAAATAATGACTGAAAATGAAACTTCTTCTTTCAAAGAAACATATTTTACAGAAAAAGATACTTTAGTAATAGAATTATGTATCTCAGTGTCCACTTCAATATCAGCCAACACAATCACACAGTGAATAATATTAGATGTTATGTTAGCAATTTTATTAAATGGGTTTGGCAGATTGCTAACATGTCTATACATTAGCATTTTTTAAATACAGCTTTCTCAAAGCAGTTATTAATTTCAACAGCAGATTACTTGTCCACAAAAATTCAACACCCTACTGTCAGACTTATAACCACACCATGAGGTAATGTGCACAAATGATACTAACATGAACTGCCAGTATCATCAGCCAATTTACATAAGATAGTCTGCACTAACTTCTCAACAACAATCTGTACTAATACAATTCAGAGAACTGTATTATGAAAACGTGAAATAGTTCAAAATCACTACCATGGAGAGACAGAACAACACTGGTAATGAGTACCAGACACAACAAAAAGACGTCTGAAAGATCCTAGCAAAAAGACAACACTATATGCTTACACTGGCTGGCTGATCAATCAGTTCTGCTCCCATCCACTGTTCCTTGGCCTTCAAAGTTCACAACGTTACATCGACAGCAGAAACTGCCGATGATAAGATTCCCTTCTAACACAACACCTAAGGCATGGGAGCTCTGTCAGTGGGCAACTTGCCGCCATCCAGAAATGTTGGCCTACAACTCCCATCATCCTTTAACATTGGCTATGTTGGTAAGTGCTGATTGGAGATGAAAGCCAAAACATCTGGAGGGTTTCCACAGTTGTCCACTTCTGAACACAATTCTTCTTGATTTGTAGTCTCCAGTTTGTTCACTTCCTTCTTGCCAAGAAGTTGTAATCTTCCTTCAAGGTTTTGCTCTATTCCACATTCTCCTTGCTCCCAATTTCTCATTCACTTAAATTAAATTTAAATTAATTCAAATTTATCAGTTCACTGCCAACATTATTTTATGACCACTCTTGCCATAAAACAACTCTTACTCTCCTGACAACTTCTCCTTCCTTTACATAAGTTTCAATGTCAACATGCTGTGGCTGACATGAAGCTACAATGTTTGCAAACTTTCTGTGCCACACCAACTCACCCTACTACTATCACAGGCTTTATTGTTATAAGCACAATGCAACATAAATACCACCAACCATTCATAAAATTCATATATGCATCAGACATGGTTAATATGAAGAGACCAGAAACATGCACAGGGCGGTAGGGATCGATGCACAAATACTCTTAAATTTTAGCCTAAAACTAAAATGAACAGCATTGTTAACACATTGTTCATCGGGTCCCAAATCTCTACTACTTTTTTATGGATAGGTGTTAATTTCATACAACACTTTTGAAACTGTACTGGCACAGGCTTGCTTGCTTGAAGAAGTGAGCATCATCTTATAATATTGTGGGTGATAAGGGTCTCAACATCCCTGGACCAGCCTGATAATCACATCACTCAAGGGAAGAGTTTGGGCATGCTGTGAAGAAGGGAGGATTAGATGTTGTGGGAACTGCCATTTAGAAGTGAGAAAAACACATGGAGTTCAGGCAGGATGCTAGGAAGGAGGGAAGCAGCAGACAATATTGAGGGAGGCAGCAAGTGCATTGACAGGGTCCGAATCAATTTTAAGCAGGTTCTCTGGAGTTATCAATGGATTTACCTGGTAACAGCAGAGTATTTGAAAGCCTGGAAGAAAAGGAAGGCATGGTCCTGTAATGACTCATGCCCTATGAGCCAGGTATTCACTTTGATTACCATATTCTACTGTCCTGTTCTCAAACTGCCCACCCTTGAAGCAACGGTCATCCTTATAAGCTACCTGGAAAACTACATTAGTGAATGTTCATTAAAATAGATACAAAAATTAAGATATCCCGCCCACCCCCTGAGATCTGCAGGAGAGGCCCTTCTCCAGGAAACCTCTGTGAAGGAAATTAGGAGGGTGAGTACTCAGAGGAGGGCTTTCTCTGTGGTGGCGCCCCATCTATGGAATGCGCTCCCCAGAGAGGTCCGCCTGGCGCCATCGTTATTTGTTTTTCGGCGCCAGGCGAAGACCTTTTTATTCAAATGTCATTTTAACTGTTAATAGTATTTATTTATTTCATTCTTTGGCCAGGGCGACTTAATTTATACTGTTAATTTATATTATTTTAACGAAGTTTATGTCTGTGAGCCGCCCCAAGGCTTCGGCAAATGGGGCGGCATAGAAGTTTCCTAAATAAATAAATAAATAAATAAATAAATCCTTTGAATTCCACAGTGCCAAAGTCAGCCTTCTGGGACAAACTGTGTTCCTTGGAATCTGAACATAGTAGAATGGATTTTTCCAGGTTCCCTTTATCTGAATGAATGAAGAGCCTCCTGGTAGCGGTAGCAGATTATGCCATTTGCTCCTTTCTCTTAGGAAAATAAGGGCCCTAGGAATAGCACTAATGTCGGTGAGCTTTGGCACCTGAGGTGGAATACCTGAGGATGTTAACCTATGAGCAGCCTTTACTATACTAACAGCACCATTATGTTGCCTCCCATAAATTGAATAGTTCTGAGCATCTCTGTGCATATGGCTTTTTCAAGTACTTTAATAAAGTCTTGAAGCACGTATAATGAATTTCCAACCAGGACCATTCTCAACTACTGGAACATAATTCTTGACCTGGTATGGTTTGTTTTTCATGAAGCCTTACAGGCCTTCCTGGCACTACCCTCACTTTGAAATTCTTCTCAATCTCTCTCGTAACTAATGATCCTCCCTACAGTAATCTTGGGATAGGATAAACTAAGCTACTCTGGAAGCTTAGATAAAGTTAGGGGAAGTGTTTACAGACTGAGTGTTGGATTTGTACTTAAAAGCCTCAATGTGAGTCAATGCAGTGCAGAGGTTAGAGTTGCTGACTGCGAGCTGGGAGATTCAGGTTCTGGTCCCCACTTGGCCACGAAGCTCATTGACTGACTTTCACACAGTCATAGACTTGCCTCAAAAGGTTGTAAGTTACCTCACAAGATGGTTGTTGTGAGGATAAAATGGAGAAGAAGAGAACTCTGGGTTCTTTGCAAGAGAAAGAAAGGCAGGATATAAATGCAATGTAGTAATAATAGCAATAATTAGGACCCACACTAAGAAACAGGCCTTGATCAGGAAGAACTGCATGCCTTTCATCTTAGAGATATACTTTTGGTAGGACAATGGTTTATCAACAGATTTTATATATCCAAAATACCTTATCTGAATTTTATGTGGGGCTGGCATGAAAGCAGCCCTTCTTTGAATTTACCAGGGAGAAAAATTGAGGACATGAGCCAACCTCTACTTTCAAGCTAATGGGAGTAACTCTGTAGAAAGAGTTCTACAAGAAGAAATCAAACATGAATGCTTCACAGTTCCACTAATGCAAATCCATAAGAAGTTTCCATAACACAACTTCTATAATCCAAGATACTCTTGGATAGCACTCTTTGAAGAAGGATATGATGCCATTTTATAATGTTGAATATAGACTGTTTTACAGAGATATAATATATATATATATATATATATATATATATATATATTCACACACGTTATAGACTACAGCCAACATGGCTAATAGTCAAGGAGAACAACAACTGTAGCCCAAAATATCTGAAGGGCACCATGTTTGAAGAAGGCTGGAGTAAGGAGTTCCAGTGCATATTAGATTAAAGCATTACTGTGAAATCATGAGGTTGACTTATTGTATATGCCCCACCAAGACTGTCGGCTCAACCAGTTGCTGTGAAGATTTCCAGCAAGAAAATGCCTACCCCTGTTCCTTCTGGGACAGGTGGGAGGAAGCTTCCTCTTTATTAGTTCTCACAAAGGAAAATCAACTATTCCTGTTATCATCCTTATAGATTACTGCTTTTGACCTGCATGAAAGATGCTGTCAAAAAGCCATTCAGCTTATACGAAATGAGAAGGGGAGGTAAACTGCTGATGAACCAGATCTTACCACCTCTTTTCTCACTTGCTGCAACATATTAATACAGTCTCCCCAGCTTGGGTCCCCTCCTTATATTTTGGACTGCAGTTGTCATCATGTTGATTTTTATGTTGATATTTTGTCATAATTTATATTGATATTTGTATTTTATTTATGTAAGCCATCCAGAAGCTTTTGCAATAGGACGGCATATAAATATCATAAATAAATATAATTCCTGGAAGGCAGCAGGTTGAGGAACAGAGCTGTAAAGGAAGAGAGCTGAAATCCAATCCATAGAATTGCCCACTGCTTGTATTAGGAATTTCAAGGTTTTTATTGTTATTGTTATCATCATCTTCTTTGGGATAAAAGGGCCTTAACTGCCAATTTTATAAAATTTGCAAGCCTTGAGGGATTCTTTGATGGCAAAAAGTGGAGAAAAAGTCTAAAATACAGTTATTCTTCTCTCTGTCCTATACAACCATCACAAAATGAATCACTTTGCCATGCACTAGTAATATGAATGCAACACTTGTCCAAGTCAGGCACATGGTTAGATACGCAATGAGAAAAAATACTTCAGTCTGACTGCCAATGCACACCACAGTTCAAACCACAGTAAAGTTCAAACCACAGTACAGTTGGTGTCAAGAGGACATATATATGCTAATATTATGGTATCCATAGTCCGCATAAGACTTAGATTAGTTTTAGGAGATTCACATACATGTTAGGATAAAGGCATTAATCTTGAATTGGTACATTCTTCAAAATGATCAGTTATGCATATATAGCATGGAGAAATGATTAATTTATATTTTAAAATATATTTAAAGCATTTTGATCACTTTTTAGTATTACACCCTTAGAAAGGGATGTACAGTCAAGAGGAAAGGAAAGAAAAAAAGGATAAAAACTGCCAAATTAGCAAGCATTAACAACATTCACAGAAAGCTACTCTAAGATAAATGAACTAATTACAATCTCAAATTAAAGCAACAATCTTCAAACAGTACAAAAATGGCAAAGCACAAGTCAATAAAAAGGTGGTTCCATGATACTGAACCTACCACCAAGAGAGCCTTATCTTGTGCAACCTGATTGATCTTACTGATGGGTACTCAAGACAGACCCCTTGACAGACATCTTTAAGACAATCATTTTGAATTGGGCCTGTATTGATACAGCTGGCACAGTTTTCAGACTTATTCCTAGCCCCCATCAGCAATCAAGAATACAAATGTGCTCAACAAGGTGTACAAAACCAGGTGTCCTTTTATACCATCTGCACCTTTTGGATCATCTTCAAAGGCAGCCCCACAAAAAGCTCTTTGCAGTAGTCCAAGTTGTGGGTGATCAGTACATGGGTAACTGCAGCCAGAGGTAGAGTTAATGGTGACTTGAGGCTTCTCTATACAAGTCATTTATTGTCCTCTTCTCATCCCTTGCTCATTGAGGGGCCTTCCCTTGATATTATCCTCCTCTAAAACTTCTCCCATCTTTTTGAGTATTTTAGCAGGGTTTAAGGGTGAAGTAACTCTGGTATTACATTTATATTGCAACTGAAACAAAAGCCATATGAGAAGTCCCAAATCCTATATACTGCAGTTTTATCATGCCACATTGTGATTGGTTAACAGAATATCTAGAAGGGTGAGAAAAATAAGTCCCTGGGAAAATGGAAGAAAGTACCTCAATAAAACAGCAGATTAAACTCATCTGGCTGCACTTCTATGCACATTTCCACAGAAATGAGTCCCACTGAATATAGCAGAGCTACCTGTGTGTTTGACCCTTTCCCATCATGGGTTATTAGGAGGGTGCTATCCTACTCAGTCCATGAAACTGTCAGCTCCTCAAGAGAGGGAATGATGTGAACCACTTCAGGTCATTGTTAAGGCATTCCTTTAAAAAAAAAAAAAACATTTAAAGTGGACCCAGAAGACGTTAGAAACTTGGATGACCAATTCCAGGAGGTGGTAATGGGATATAAATGCTCTGCCCCTACCATGGGATGTCACAGGGCTCTATTTTATCTTCCACATTGTTTTGTAGCTATTCAAAACTGCTAGAAGATATAGGCTGATGTATTGGTGCTTTATCTTTTCAGCAAATGTGGTAAGGCAGTGGGTGTCCTAACTGGTGCCTGGGTGAGAAAATAGATTGGATGAGGGCCAGAGAAGATGGAAGTTCTGTTAGTGGTTGGTTCAGCTGCCTGGCTAAGTGATATTCAACCTGTTCTGGAGGGGTTGCACTCCCAGAATCAGGTTCCTACTTTGGGGCTACACCATTGTAAGCATTAGATCTGGCATTGCCATTAGAGGCACGGATAGACTTGATGCCAGAGAACATTTCATTAGGTTAGGCAGATAAGCCAACTCTGCCTTATCTGGGTTGAGTGAGATAGCCTAGCTTCAGTTATCCATGCCCTGGTAACCTCCAGTATGGATTACTTCAAAGTGTTGTATGTAGGGCTCCTTTGAAAACAGTCTGGAAATTTCAGTTGCTCCAAAATAACGGATTCGCCCACATGATCATTTGTATAGATTGCTGTATGAGTTTTGGTAGTGATTCAATTAATCTAACAGCCCCAAACAGTTTGAGGCCAAGTTTCCTGAAGGATTGTCTCTTCCTATGTATACTTGCCTGAACAAAGTGGTTCTCCTCCAGGATCCTCCAGAAAAAAAAGTGAGTTGGGTAGCTATCAAGAAGTCTTTTCTGATGGGGCAACTTGGCTGTGAGCAGGCTTGTCAGAGAGACTTGCCTCTTGCCTTTATCATATTTTTGGCACCAGGTGAAGACCTTTTTACTTTACCAAGCTTTTAGTTTCTCAGTTTCTTTTGTTTTTAAATTTGTTGCAGTTTTAGATCTTTGCACTGCTGCTAGGTTTTATTTTGGTTGCACTATATCTTAAAACCTGGATATTGTATTTTGTTGTATTTTATGCTTTTTATTCTCATGAAACACTCAGAGTTCCAACTTTTGGTTGGAATAAAAATATAATGCAGATTTTTTTTAAATGCCAGAGGATACAGGAATTCCATCCTGCACTGAACCAAAACCATTTGTAAAGCCTATACAGAGTACTGCAGCCTCAGGGTTTAAGTTAAATTATCTTGTTTTGTTTTCTCAGAATTGTACAGAGAGCACCAAAAGAGAATGGTTACTTGTATCTAAGCAGCTAAAGCTGTGCAATGAATCTAAGCTATAACACCAGAGGTTTTAGTTTATTTTATTTGGTTATACGTAAAAATATTATTTAGATGCAAGGAAATATTTCAGGTTGTTATAGCGCCTTAGCAGAAAGCTAAGAGCAGTACAACAATGAAACCAATTACCTAGGAAGGTTGTAGGCTTGCCCCCACTAGAGGCATTCACAATGCATCTGGAGAGCCATCTGAGAGTTCTGCACTGAGCAGGGGATTGGACACATTGGCCCTCTGGCCTCTTCCAACTCTACTATTCTATGATTCTATGTTTAGACATAAAAAGGCTTACAACTTCCAGGATGTCCCAGTCAGCTATGATAGCTGAAGCATGCCACAAACTGTAAGCATTTTTCTGTTTAAATCAGCACAGGATTGCAACCTGAAGAATGTTTGCAGAAAAGTGCAAAGGTTAAAATACCTGAAGTTCTTTTCTGAAACACTGTTTTGTATGCCACAATTTGTACTGTGAAACAGAGAGGTCTCTTAGACTCTGTAGCAGCCTTCCCAAGCTAGGCGAACTACAAAAAGTCCATTATAGGTTATCTTTTACCCTTGAGGAGTAGTGATGTATAACAGCTACCATTATGAATTTACAAGCCCTTGCTGGGTGTTGCAGTGGCATGTTGTCAACCCAAACAGCAGGGGTTCTTTGTGAGCTAAAGAACCCTTGTATATCCCTAAAACAGAACCTACAAGGGCCAGTTAACCCTTAAATAACTCTCAACAGCTGGCTCTGACAACATGACAGATCATGACCACCTCCAGAGGTGGGTAATTTGTGGTCCTCCAGATATTGTGTCCTATGAGTCTCATCAGCCCAAGGCAGCATAGCCAGTAGTAAGAGATGACAGGGAGTTAAAAACCAAATCATCATTATCAGGTGATGCTGGTTTATCACTCCACAAGGTTACTCTGCATTAGCAAATCCAAGCTTCCACATGAACCAAGCCCAATGTTTTCTTGGACATCAACCAGCTGATCTCAGGGGTGATCATGAGTATATGCTTGCCACACACAGATAAGACTGGGAGAGGGAAGAACTTTGTAAGACACCCTGAACTCCTCGAAGAATGGTAGAATAAAAAAGAAGTATAATTATACTGAGATTTGATATGAAGTAGGGTTGACAATGAGACTTGATATATGTAATTAATGTAAGAAATGAAAGCATCAGGGGGCAGTGGAAGAGCAAGTAAACCTAGAATGATGCGTCAGTAAAAGCTTAGCTAAAGTAGTGGGATTGGAAGAAAAAACAACAGGGGTAAGCATCCTGGTGCCCACGTGCTGCACAGATGTTTTAGACTGCAATGCTCAATCTCTGACTATTGGCCATGTTGGCTAGGGCTGTATGGAATTGCAGTACTAAACATCTAGAGGGCACTAAGTTACCTATTTCTTAGAGGATGAGATCAATCATTTTAAATACTAGTCTCTCAGCTTTATTCACCAAACTTCTTTGACCAAAACCTTTGTAAAATTTTGCTAGAAAGGAAAACAAAACCCCTCTTTCGTCCTTCAGCTGCCAATGAAAATTCAATAAGATTACTTCTGTAGGCTCCATTGTGTTTTTTGGACTTGGGGTATCAAGGCCAGATCAGAACTGGTCATACTGGAATTTGTACCTGGAGCTCATGTCCTCAAGGTGGTTTAACTATCCTAAGCTGTGGAAGTTGAAATCTGAAGCACTGAAGGTTGGCATGCCAAAGGGAAAGCCCCGGCCCCAAGTTTCCACCAGGCTTGGACAATCGAAAGGTGTCATCACTTCATTCAACAGTTTTCAATCCTTCCTACCTGTACATCCATACTCCTTTCTAAATCTGAAGAAAGTATCACAGTTGAGTACAATGTTAATAACAAGTCATTAAGATAGCTAGGCTCAAACTGAAAAGTTTCTAGTTTGAGCCCTTCAATCTCTGGCCAATTTAATATGCCAGATGCTTGAATGGCTGAATAGCTGGTATAACTTTCCTCTTTTTTTTGATATATTAAATGAAGCCTAATTAGGGAGTAATACATCTTCTGATTACTCAAGCCCTCAGAGCACATAAAGGAGACCATAAACATGAGGTTCAGCTCCTTAGCTATGTCAATATTTTTATCTCTGCCCACCCCCATCCCAATCCATTTGTCTAAATATTCTAGATATACTTCTGCCACTGGACCTTGCAATGTGATTTATTCAGAAAATATGGTTTATCTGGTACTTATCAAATTCATCTTTGGGGAATACAGATTTCTTCTCTATATTTATCTACAATATTGGCATATTACAGTCCAGTTATTAATTTTCTCTATTATAGATTAAAGTCTTAATTCTTTCTAATACAGAAGGTAATTGTTGACGCTTATTATAGAATCCTTCAGTTTTCACACTTGTGTAGTTTTAAGAAGGCACAACTTTAAAAGGTTGGATATGAAGGGATTGAAAACCCAATGTTGCACTAATTCTCATTCTTGTACTCCTATTTGTTAGCACCTACCTAGTTTTGATCATAGAAGTGGCAAGATGTTTTCAGAAGTTATCAGCATCTTATTTTCCAATCAATTTACAACCAAACCCTGCATACACAATTAAGATACGTGCATTGTTTTGCATTTATCCATCAGAAGTTTTGCTTTCAACCTCATTTGAAACGTTTCTTCTATATTTTTGCTTTAATTTCCACTGTGTTATGCCTAATTTCCAGAACTGAAAGTTAGGGAAAAAGAAGAAATCCGTAATGTGAGACCGTATTTGCAGGATCATAGGAAGGGAACACAGTGGTTTATTTCCCCTAATGGGCATGCCAAGGAGATTTGCATACTTGTCATCACATATTCTGCAAACCTGGTAAGGATGGTTTATTGCTGTGGCTAAGAAGACACCCAGAATCCACAGGCTGTTATACAGTTCTAGTATAGTTTGGTAACTACAGCAATAATCCATCTTCTGTAAGTTCATGTGGCAAGTCATGCCTGCAAGAGTAAATATGCAAATTCTCCCAGGCACATATAGTGAGGGATGTAAGTTTGTGCCTTTTCTAAGCATCACTGAATCACCACATTTTACCTAATTTGTGATAAAAGCTGTTCAAAGGCCAGCATGATAAAGAGCATGCTTTAGTATCGATACTTATTAGAACAGGATATTTCTGTTCATTTCAAACAAGGTCCGAGGGTGGCTAAATGCATATAATTTAGCTAGTTACACCATTTGATAAATGCACAAAGCTGTGAACTGGATCAAATACACTTCAGTAGCTCTACAGGTGACTTCTTTCTATAGGATGAAGACAGATTAGTGTTAAACATAAAACTGACCTAAATTTGTGGTTGAAAAAACTACCAGTCAGAACAACATCCAACCAAGCTGCCATCTTCAAATATCTTGACATCCACATTGTACATATCTTATTTAGCTTTCTAGAAGACCACCAACTGCATTGTTATGAGCTTATTTTCATTATTTTAAATCGGGAATGGGGAACATGTGGCACTTCAAATATATTGGGCTGTAACTCCTATCATTCCTCGCCACTGGCTATGCTAGATAGGACTGATGGGAGTTGCAGTCCAGCATCTGAAAGTACAATTATTCCTCATTCCTGCTGCAAAAGTAAGCTTCTACCAAGTATGTGTTGTGCAATATAGGTAATGCACAGTAGATTAAGATGAAAAATCATACTTATCCAGTATCATCTATTCCCTCCAATGTTTACTTATAGAATAATTTTGACATCTGAAACTACAATGGCCACTAAATCATACTACAGTCCTTGGCCCACCTTAACAGACTACCTTCAGCAGTTTTGGAGGGACAGTACAAAAAGATCCCCTGGTCAGAGCGCCTTTGCCCTTGTGGTATGGAACAGATGTAAACTACAGAGCATGTCCTGTTGAGGTGCACATTCTACAGGGATATTCGCACTGCACTCATTTCCCCACTGATGAATCGCTTCTCGGGCCGTACCGAACAACTATGTATTTATATATTGCTGTCTGACACTAACCCAACAATAACATATAGTGTCGCTAAATTCTTCGTGGCCAAAAGGGGTGTCAGAAGACAGATCCTGGGGGATTGTGGCTCTACCTAGTTGGACAAGGACAAAGTCTGGGATTGTCACTGATTTAAGATGACTGATACTGTGTTGAAGTATTTATTAATCAGAGAAGCGTTTTAATATAGATGTTTTATGTACTTACTTTTTAAATCTATGTATTTATTGAATGGAGCTGGTCTTTGACCATAATAAAGTTTATCTATCTATCTATCTATCTAGTCCTTGCTAATCACACCCCCCTCCCTTTAAAGTGTAAGAATACAACTTAAGCAACTTTTATTCCCTCAAATCCTTACCTAGTGGCTTTCATCATTTTTTCTAAACTTTCTGGAACCTAATATGCACTTTTATTTTTTCCTTTGTTGTGAATAATGTTAAGGACATACTGTTCATCAAGTTTTCTTCTCTCCCAGATTCTAATAATTTATATTTGGGGTGGGCAATTTGTGGGCTGCCGGATACTTAGGCCTACAATTCTCACGATCCCTTGTCATTGGATATCCTGACTAGGGCTGATAGTACCTGCAAGCCACAGCAACTGCAGGGCCATAAGTTGCTCAGCCCTCTTTTAAATGGGATGTGGTTCAAGTCACTGATAATCCCCTTTTCATGCTTTAAACTGAGTCACTGAGAACTTGATGAGCTACTTAAGATTTAGAAATGCTATTATTTTCTATCCACTTATGAGTTTGTAACTTGTGCTTATTCCATGTTGTAATATATAATTCACAAAATGCAAGTGGTAATGGCTAAATCCATTAAGTCTGCATGTCAATTACATTTCCCCATTATGCTGCTGTCCGGTGTTAGATTTTTTTTTTTTTTTTTTTTTTTTTTGCTACAGTGTTCAAGCAACTTGTTGCCTGCCGGGTCCACTATGCCTGACCCAATTTATTATTTTCTTCTTTTTTAAAGAGTACCACATTTTCTTATTGGCAACTGTAATAACTTCTAAGCAATCACTTCCACTATTCTCATCTTCAATTTCCATGAATGCCTTTGGGCTACATGGAATTCTTAAGAAATGCAAACAGGCACTTATTGATCCATACTTTCCTCTGCAGTGCAGCCAGCCACCAAGAGAAAGAGGAAAGGGTACTGAAAATAGGAGGTTTATAGGATTTGCTTAGTGTGTCATAACTAAGATCCCACTTGTTCCTTGTATGAAGTCAACTGGGCAGGTTGCCTTCTGTTACTAGCCAAAACTGTCTTGGAAGGCATTTTGTGGTGATGCCCACATTTTCTCAGATGTACCAAATGTGTTTAAAATACCAAAAAAGTTGTGCTCTCCAATCTAAATCCATATTGTTCAGTTTTCATTGTGCTGAAGTACTTAAGCACAATGCTACAGGTACTATTATGCTTTAGCATTGTGTATACCCCTTAAACTGAGTTTATATTAGCATCTTCCTAATGCTGGGATTACACTGGCTAATAGGGGAGTTATATTATACCTACTATATATATCCAACTGTAGCAGGTCGGAAATCTTAATTTTCTTAGCTTAGAAGTGAATGTTACTTTGTCCTAATGATTACTGATAAATTAACAACTGAATCTAAAATGCTTCATAAATAATAGAGTACTATCTCCTCCTTACAACTTCTGTTAAAGCAGGAACACAAAATTGATAATTTAATTTTCACCTTCCCACAGTTCTTAAAATGTACTGTTTCTGTTAAAGCCTGTGACGTTGTTAAAGTTTCTTGACAAGATGAATGCTTCCTTCCAGTCTAACAGCTGTTTTTTGTTTTTCTGAAAGATGCCTTTTACTTCAATTGTGCTTTTATTATTAGGATCTGTCTAGTCATATGTAGCATTAAAAGCTTTTTATGCTGACTATAATATTGTAAAATGCTTTCCAACTTTTTGTCCTATTTCAGTAGAGACAGGCATACTTCAGTGGACTGTGAGAGACCTGATACAAATGCACATGATGAGACTCGAATTCATTGTGCTATTCACACACTGCAAACTGCTGATTTGGGGATGCCCACTGCCTTCTGCATTGCAACACAGAGAACACACAACCTTTTCCATCATTATCCTACCAATAATACATAACACCTTATACCGGCAGTGGCTGGACTGAAGGCTCTTTCCTTTTTCTAATGTTCTGTTATTCTCATCGTTGTGTAATTCCTTTAGTATTGGATATAAAAAGCACACTTCATAGAGTATATATATTTGTTTGCATAACTCTGAGCATTTCAGTATCCTCTATTATTCAAGAGGCAAAGGGATTTTTGGATCTTTTCTTTGCACAGCCACCAAGGTAGTTCATATAGCTCAAACGTCATTGTATTGCTTGGAAGTAGGTAACTTGTCTTCTATATGAGAAAGTTGCCAGAGACAGGCTTGGCTTGGAAGCTGAATGTTTATTTCTTACAAATCAGTCCATCACAAAGCTGTTATTAACTGCATAACCAGCACATGTTTATGCCATCTGACTGTACAGCCAATAAAAAGGATGCCATTTCTAATGCAGATATAGCATTCAAGCACAATCGGCAATGGATAGTAGAGTCCTAGATAATTTTGATTCCAAATTGCCTGGCAGGTTAAAAAGAAATGTTACTTACGGGGGGGGGGGGGGGGGATTGTTTTCAGCCGGGTACGAAAACTTCAGCTGTGTTTAAAATGAGAGCTTGGCATCTGTTTGTATGCACTAGCCTCCTTCTTGGCTTGAATTCACAAGGATTTATATTTCAGTTAATCCTCTAAACTCTGTTGCTTGATTAGAGTGCCAAACCACATCATCTCTGAGTCTAGCATGATTTTCCATGAACTGGGGCTCAGTGGCAGCCTTTTAATTCAAAACTGCAGAGTGAATGTAATGATGATGACAGTTCATTGCAACACTGTCAGTAATAGGTTGCAAACAACTCCCAAAAGGAAAATGCTCTTGCTTTGCAATTAGACTTGTTAAATATCTGGATCTAAGTGAGGAGGGCAGTTTAACCACAATGAAAACAGACTAAATGTACATGTCAGTGAGTCCAGAGACATATGGCTGATCCATTTCCTTTGTGAAGAGAAATTACATGCTTGGGGCATAACTTTATTACCATACCTAGAATAGTAATTTTTGTCCCTACCATTTAAGTATTTATACTTCCTTAGGGATAACTATTCAGTACCTAAGATTTGGATGATGCTGGAACATACAGCACTGGTTATTCCTGCTCTAGAATTAAAGCAGTGGCAGAAATTGATACCTTTACTTCTACCTACCAGGTAGCAGCAGGGTGTGGATGTCTCCCTTAATTGTCCCTTAACTCCACTGCACTTCATTTAGAAAAGGATTACTGTGTAAACCACGCACTACGGCAACTACAAATAATGAAGAGTAGCACAGAACACAGAAATGTTATCTAGCAAGTGAAATACCCATGTCCAAGACAAAACTGTTACTTGCCAATGGGCCCTTTGTGTAGGATATTACAGATGCAGAGTAAACAGCAAATGCAACAATCCAACCAAAAATTCTATCCTTCCTTTGATAAAATACTGAGTAGGCAAGGACTAACTATACATGCCCTAAGGCATCCCATTCTTACCCCCCCCCCACTCCGTCAGTATAATACTTTTTAAAGTTGTGTTCATCTTTTTTTTTGCAATGTATCAGTGAAAGAATTAGTGTTGAGGCTATTTCCAAAATAAATGTATGTTCCTAAGATAGCCTAAAGTAAAAAGTCATCAAAAAGCAATCAAATTGAGTACTCAATACTGTTGAGAACCATTTTGCATGTTCCATGTTAACGAATGCCTAAAACAATGTACACTCAAACCTAACAGCATGTGTGATGAAGCACACATAAATAGAACCAATGTTTGTCACTACACAAATGAAGCATCTCTGATAAACATCTGTTCTGTATCGCCGCAATGCTCATCAGAGACTGCTGATCAGGCAATTTTTAGTCTACAAAAACCAACAAGCTAGGAAAGACATACTTTCGTTACCTCTTCAGTTTCAATTTGTGAAGATAACAAGCACATCGCTTAATTGTGAAAAGTGACTGCTGCTTAATTTAGATTCTTATTTGATATTCACGATTTGCAAATCAGCCTCTTGAAGAGAAAAACCAGTAATCTTTAACATCTCTCTCTCTTGCATGCAGACCAATCTAATGTTAGACTCATTGAAGTAAATGAAACTTGATATAGTCTAACCCTGGATACAACCAAGCACATGAAATGATTCATAGACACCATCTGAACACAAAAATTAATCGACTTGCATAAGATTCACCTGTCACTTAAAGCATAACTGACAATGATCAACAGATAATTTTTGGAAGCTGCTCTTTTCAACAATGCCTAGAAACATCAGTCTTGGATCCCAATTCACACAGTCTTCCTGTGCAAATACAGGATAAATGTGAGCTGCTGAATTTATTCCGCCGCAGTAGGCCCTTATACACTTGAGGCTCAGAAAGATGCAGAAGGATGGAAAAGCTGAAACGCTTATGTTAAGCAGAAGCAAACTTGTACTTCTCTGAATCCTAGCCACATGCAACTGCTCAGTCTTTTATTAACCGAGTGGCTACCTCTCAGTTCCTGCAATTTCCTTATTAGAAAAGTCCAGCATTGCTTAGAGGATAATACAAGAGGATGTGCATTTGTTCATCCATCTGCATCTCAGCACTGACAACTGAATGTTGGTAGGCATACCAAGAGAACACTGCATACTAAGGGGACCCCGGGAATATGTAGGCCGGGAATTGTGTTGTTTGTTAAGCACACTAATTTTACGTAAATTCATGTGATGGTTGTCTGCAGGAACAACTTCCTTAACTAGCCCAGAGCTTTGCAGTGCATGCAGTCTGCAGCCAGGGAAGTTTAGCAGACTGCTTCTCAGAGGAATGAACTGGACTGACTCCTCTTCTCAGAGGCACTTTAGCAGGTGTGTCAGCCAATATAGCTTCATTCAACTAGGGAGATGTCCAACCCTTGGCAACTGCACACATTTGTTTTCAACCTTCACTATATCAAATGGCTATTCTAATGAAACTGGTAACAAGTTACAAATAACATGTATTAAGGGAGCTCTAGAAGATGCTGATTGAGCTAAAGGAAGAACAAACAACAATTTCTTCAAACTCCTAGGAGCCAGTCCTGCACAAAATTGAAATAAAATGGCTCCAGATTCCTAGAAAATAGCACCAAGTTTCTGGACCAGGCAACTTGAAGTCTAGAGCAATTCCAGTTTTAATTTCACATTCCTGGTTCTCCTCAAGTCACCTGTCTTATCACTGGGTCAGTTAGCCTTAGTATTTCAGCTAAGCATTCCAATTCCACCTCTTCTTCTAGTTCTGATTCTGAACCTGAAGCAACGACCTTTGCAGACTTTGTTGTGTGTGAAATGCATCCAATCCCACTCTGCTAGGATCCCTGCCTCCTCCCGCCCCGCAATTCCATGACTGCTACATATGTAGAGTTGTTGTGGAAGGCAGGCAACAAACTTGCAATTTCTACCAGTGTTTTACAGTTCCTGAAAAAACAGTTGTTCCCATCTTATATCAAAATCAGGCATTCCAAAAATATCCCCATATTTTTGAGACTGAAAAAATCTGTAGAAGTCTTTGCCAGCATTTGTTACCTGCATAAATTTGTTTGCAACTTTCTCTGTATCGAATGGCTATTCTAATCCAATGGTCCCCAAGTCACAAATAAAATGCAAAACAGTATTTTGTTTTTAAAGCATATAATTTATATGCAATTATTCATATCTCTCCTTGAATAGTTTTGCCAAAAGCACTGCATTTTTAATCAGCATTCAATAATTTCATTTGATTGTACATTTACCCACATATTACTCTGAAAGATTTAACTGCACAGGAGCATGCAAATCCTGGGTTTCTAACACTTCAACTGAGGCCTCAGCATTACTGAAACTACACAAAGGTGAACTGATAATTGTATGGGTAGGTGGATGCTATGTAAGCTACTGAGCTAAAAGAAAGAACAAACCATTTCTTCAAACTCCTACGAGTCAATCAGCACAGAATTGACACAAAAATACTCCAGATTCCTAGGAACTAACTCCAACAGTTTTTGAACCAGGCAACTTGAAGCTCAGAGCATTTCCAGTTTTAATTTCATGTCCCTTGCTGTTTGCTTGCAGGAGGATTATAAAATTGTGACAGCACTGTCTCTACTTTTGTCCTTTTTGCCTTTCTTTAAAACAACATTTAATAATGTGCCAGTTTCTTAGATGAAGGCAACAATTTGAGGTAAAAACAGGGCTTGACATCTACGAAAAATGTTCAAGAAAACAAACACATAACAATGTGGGGTACGGGGGAAGCTACATTTCTTCATCTTGTTGCACTTTATGATGCGTTATTTTTAATACACTTTACAAGGCAGCTGTATCTACATACCAACTTAACAAAAACCAGAACTGATTCTACAGTAGTATCAATGACAATTACCAGAAATCTCTCATACTTCCTAAATCTGCTCTGGAGGCTAGGTAGAGCCAAGGTGGTAGAAAAAGAGAAGGAAACACTTGTTGCAAACATGAAAGTCCACTTGTGTAATGCTAGATATAGCCTATTAGTATCAAGTCCAGGCAGTTCAAATCTGCTGTTACCATCTATTCCAGTCATCTTGAAGCAGGTTTAGCAGATTGCAACTGCCCTTGCAGAAATCATATAAAAAGATTCTAACCAACATCAATGGGCAGTAAATTTTAAAATAATTTACCATACACTTACCATAGAAATGAACAAATATGGTTTGTTAGAAAATTAGTAACTAATCTAAGAAAGTAAAACATGCAAACTACCAAGCATGTAGACAGATGTTTTACCTACCTTAATGTAGCTAATATTCAAAGGGATGTTATCTTCTGGATTTGTTAGTTTTAAAACATCATGCCTATATTCTGCCAAGCCAATACCATACCTCCATTTTCCAGTGGCATGTTCAACAGATTAAGTATGGCAAACAGACTCCTGTGGTAAAGGAAGTCTCCTGTGTTTACTGTAGTTTTCAAATTATACAATGTATTTTACCCTATTTTGTAGTCTGAATTAGATTTTAATTGGTTGTCAATTATAATTTCCAAATCTCAGACCCAAGTGCCCCCCAACCCATGCTAAGCCTATAGGTTTATGTAATGAATGCAATAACTTACATGTCAGAAAAATTCAAGCAAGAATAGCATACCTCTCCGAAGGACAATATACAATTGTGGCCCTTAAAAAGCCATTAGTTGGGTGCAAAAGTTCCATTATACTGAGAAGTTTAATAGAATTCTATAATTTGTGTGAAACATTCTAAAATGATCTCTCATTTTTGACGTTTTTTGTTGAGACCAATGTATTGATGTAACTGTAAGCTAAATAATATCTAATACATTAACCTTCTAATCATCAGTTGCCAAATAACTTATTCTAAATAAACTTAATACTACAAAAGCTAAGTTGAAAACTTCAAAATAGACAAGAACCAGTAAATCACTAAACAAAGGACAAAAGTTTCCAAGGAAGTTACTTTTAACTGTAGTTTTTCATTTATTCAAGTAAATTTTGTTTTCTACCAAAAATAGCTAATTCCCTAGTTTTATTTGTAAATAGGTGAATGTTGGATGACACATTCTCATACTAAAATGAGATGTGGAATAAGGAGTACAGGTTTAAATCCTCACTAAGCCATGAAGCTATTAGATCTGACCACTGGGCAGTTGCTTGTATCACAGCACAATCTACCTTACAATGCTGTTTGTGAAAATATAATAGGATAGTCCATGCATCATAACTTGAGCAAGTTGGACAAAAATATAGTAACTAAAATCCCAAAGCTGTCTTTATGGTACAATATTACACGAACACAGAAGATACCAGTGTTAATTTAGGATTCTGACTTTTCATGAAGTCCAGACTGCTCTTAAGGTTATGGAAGTATGTTCAACAGTTCATGCTCGTTAAGTATGATTAGCACTGGAGTAGTGCTCCTGTGTTCTACATAGCTCCCTATCCTTTATCACAACTAGTAGAAGCAGATAATTAGAAGTATAATGATTTATATAGGCCACAGACAATTTCAAATGCAGATTTTTAAAAGGCAGAAATATACAGCTATTTTTCAACATGAGAAAGTACAAGTATTCATACTTTTGTACAAGCACTGGGGGAGGGGGAGCAAAAACAGTAAGATCACAAATTCAAAAGCTTGGCACCTCCATTTCTGATCAGTTTTGCAGTACAAAGGCAAACTAAGGTCTCATAAGCATCATAGACCAGCAGCTAAGTATTTGATGCTGTTAGCATCTAGTTTTACTGGAGGGACATTTTATCAAATACAAACACAAGATGCAGATCTAGAAGTAGCCTGTCATGCCCTATAGCTACACATTTTGTTCTCTCCACAGTTCTGCTTCTATGCTGACAAGCAGGAACCAGTTTGCACTTCTCAACAGGGCTGAATTTAGCCAAGAAGTTTCCACTCGTTGCTACTTTGTGCATTAAAAACATGCTGTTTAAAATGCGCAGAAACTTCCAAAACTAGAGTTTAATCCAGTGGAGTCATACTGCTAGCAGAAAGGAACCACTGGCAGAATCAATTTCCTCTTCCAATTGCAGACCCCCTGTGCTCCCCCACTGCACAGCAATTTAGGGCATATGAAAGGAGACCACTGTGGGAGGAGGGGACAGGGAAGTCCTACGGCATAACAAAATACGTTCAACATATGAGGGTTAGATCCAACTTTAAAGTGGTACAGGGTGTTAAGTTTACTACTTAGACAAAAGCAAAAGCAGCTTTTCTTGGTGCTGCCACAACTTTATGATCAAGGTAGTATGCATTTTCCAGATCCAATATTTTCTAAAACCTACTGTCCTCTCAAAGCAACATCTGAATGCAAAAATCTGTTTTCCTCCCTGGGTATACTTGGATTTACCTTCCTGAAGAGATAAGTGTATAGTATTATACAGCTTATTCAGCTGCATACTGAATTTTAGTTTTAAAAAGTTATGACCCATTCATCACAGCTTTAGAACAAGTTCAAGGATTGTTCTATGGATTATTGATCTAAAATATTTCCTATCAGTGTGTACGTACATCCTGTTCCAAATCTAATCATGCTTTTTTATTCTGGACTAGTTGTTCAAATGCTTATTTGCATAAAGAATACATGTCCCATTAAAAGTACTGAAAAGACTGTATCCTAATTTGGATAAATATGCAAATAATATGCATTTTGATGTATTATTTACTTCTTGGTACCTGATGCAATAACTGGCACTTATGCAAAAGCCCACTTACAAAATAGAAATCCTTAAGTGGATCAAGGTGATGAAGAAGCAGGTTTATTTCTTAAGACAGTATGTTATTTCTTTGAAAACTGGGAGTACTTGGTTTCAACCAATCAAGTATATTTTCTATCAAAAATCATTTTATGTACATTGGGTGCAACCCCATGCACCCCCTACAACTCGCAGCATTTCCTGGCCAGCCATGTCTAAACATACTTAATACCATTAAAAGTGTTGCATTTAGAGCAGTAAAGTGTCTCAACAATGGGCACAGCATGCTTAATTTGGAAAAAAGCATTAATAATAGAACTCAAACATCATCTTGAATACTGATTACTGCAAATTACTAAATTTATATCTTGATATATTCATTTCAGTTCAATCACCTGAGCTACTTGTAATCTTATTTAAATAACTCTTCCCTTTGTCCCCTTTATTATTGTGTGTGCTATTACTTCAAATCTCTCTTCAAAACCCACATCCGTGAAGCTTCCCTTGCTTCTAAATAAAACCAAGCCTAAATATTTATAACTGCATGTAAGAGATGCATCATGTTACCCTCAATCTTGCTTTTCTCACTGTTTTCTCTGTGTTTGAATTTAATCTATAACCTCCTCATGGTCTTTCAAGTACTGTTTTGTAAAACCACACACTGAATAACAGTATACATTTTTCCTGCATCTCACCTTGGACACTTTTTAAAAATAGAATGGCAGTTAATGAAATCTTAATCAAAATTTACAAAATTGTACTAGAAGTATATTCATTTCATACTATTAAGGCCCATCAGTGAAATGTTGCATTATTCAGACATGTGTTAAGAATAACAAGACTCACTATACCTTGTGCAATACTTCTAATTACAACAAATTAAGAGTAGCTGCTCCAGTTGTTTCCTCAAATGTTCCCAGTGCTGCAGGCTACGCATACTTTTAATTAAAGGTCATTGGCACCCTGATCCAATGTACTCAATGAAGTCCAGTGTTTTAAATGCAGAGCATTCCTAGTACTCTCTAATAACTTAAGGGTATTACTACCTTAGTGTCTAATACCTTAAGAATATTAATAAGGACGCAACTGAGTATCAACTATGCAAAGAAAGTCTTCAGTGTTGGGGCCCTTATGGGGCGCCCTGCTGGGTTCTTGCAGATAGGGTGTATGGAGGAATGGGGCTTTTTTAACCCCTCTATCCTCATGATTTTTTTTCTCAATAGGCCTCTGACTCATCTGACTTGCTTCCTTAGCTGTGAGCAAGGACAAGGGTTGACAGACCTTGAATTTGGAAGATCCATAGAATCTTCCTTAACTAAGACTGCAAACTTAATGTCTGAAGAAACCATCAAAGAGCCTTTTTAGGAAGGGCTTGAGGGCATACCAGAGTCATAACTGGATCTTATCATCTGAAATATGAGATCCACTACACCCTAAGGTCACTCAGAAGTTTCTGTTGGGGACAAAGCATTGCCCTGTAAATTTGCATTAATAATCTAGCAGCTAACAAAGCTATTTGATCTAGCCACTTCTGTGGAACCTGGCTATCAAGATAGTTTGTGAGAACCTCTACATAGGTATTCTGTTCCCTTTGTGCTCCTTTAGACCAAAAAGATGGGATAATTTTTAGTTATTTAAAGATCACCATTTGCCTTTCAACCAAAAAGTTTCCAAGGCAGTTAATGACAAACCAAAAGAAAATCATACTAAACAGTGCAATCTTATGCAAGTCTGTATTACTCTGAAGTAAATCCCATTGCCAAAAAAGCATGTACTTCCAAGTAAGCATACACAGGATGTAGTTGTGGGGTGCAAATTTTAGGGGGGGGGAAATACCCACAACTCCCAGTATGCCACAACTCCACAGGACTGCAACTTTAGAGACCTATAATAAAATCAACAGGAATGGGGAAATTAAGTTTGTTCTAGTCATTGGATTAGATCCAAACAGGACTCTAGCACAAGATGAAAGCACTTCTGCTTGTGAAAGGCAGGTTCTGGGGTTTCTGGCAATTTCCCACAGCATCTACACAGAACCCCACACATTCTCAAAGACTGTCTAACCCAGTAGGGAAAAGGGGTGAAAAAATCTTTCCAGAAGTGATTTAATGGGCCCAACCCACTGCTGGCTTGCAGAATTTTCCAAGATGTCATTTTCCTTTCTTTAGAATGTCAAAACACATTCCAAAATTCATTTCAGCCACTATACCATCCCCCCACCCCAACAAATGACCAAGGTTTACTAAAATATTGTGTGCACCTACCCTACCTTAATAACATCTGGGGATTCTATCAATATACACTATAGTCTATTAAGACGTGAATATACAGCCACCATGGCAAGCTCCAAAAGGTACATTTTTAGAAAAGATGTATTCACTAAATGAACATATTTTAATAAACAATTTACTAGTGTACATCATTGCAATGCTCTGGAACATACAGTATAGAAATGAGATTTCCAACAACCATCTGCAGAACAATCTGGAGGAACATGTATACAAGGGTATCCTAGCACCATCAGTATTTTCAGAGGTATGCTAGCCATCCCAGCTCAAGCACCAAGAGAAACAAGATGTACCCAATCATTAGATGAGAAAGAAGGCCCAGAAACTAGGACTTTAATTGCATTTCACGACAAGGAAAACAATGCTGGAAATTATTCCAAGATTTAAATATATTACTAAATGAATATGCCACATACAATTTTCTTGCTTTTCAGCCAACCATGATTTCTTTCGCAGTGATTCAGATCCAGAGCCACACTTTGAAGAATTCCCCTTATGCTAGAAGAAAAGGGCAAGGAGGCAAACTTTGTGATTCCTCCTTTCTCCTGCTCTCCCTAGTGTCTCTGGAAAAGCTGCTCTGGAGGGATGGGGAACCTCTGGAACAGCACAAGAGGCAACTCAGGGTGTTGCAAAGGAAAGGGAGAATTGAAGTCTCCCTTCTTGACTTCAGTAGGGAGCCCCTGCTGGATCCCAGTGCCTCTTGTTAACGAAATGAGCCCTTCTGTTCACAGAAGGCCAATCTCAACCCAACACAACATTTTTATTCTTATAAGACAGACACAATACTCAAATTGAAATATTTCAGACTATCCAATAATTACAGAAACTTTTAAAAAAGTAGAAAATGCATCTCCTATTCAGTTCATTTTCCCCAAAACACTTTTTATTCGCCTTTCAACAGAAAAAGTCTGCTGTTAAAATACACCAGACAATTAAAAATAGATAGCATGAAACTTCATAAAGACAGTTTTATTAACAGAAGACTTAATAATTTTAACAGTGTAGTACAATCATGTCATTTTTCAGGAGTGCACCATCTCAGTTCCTGTCAAAACAGTTTCATATCCATGAATTACAAAAATGTGTAATACAGCCACCTCTTCATTCCAACACCTTCACACAGTCCTTCAAATAATTACTGTACTGCAAAATCCTCTCATGATGTATCATTCAACAGTTTTACATCCATCTTACACCCTGGATGAATAGAAAGGTTGCCACTTGAATTTCTACATTATCCCAGGATGTGCACTTCAAATATTCGATCGTACACAACTCAATTGAACCGTTTTTTTTTTTCTTTAACTAGGAACAGAATAGCGTGTAAATTGTTTAAAATACAGTGATTTGCAGGGGATTTTTCAGACAACTGATAATAGTAAAAAAAAAATCTTTGATTTTCTATATCACTGCATCATTTCTTTCCTACGAGAGCGCTACTGAAAAAAGCAAGATTTCTACAAAGAATTTGAAATTGAACAATGTAAGCTATTGGAAAGACATTAGGAACTCAAGGTATGTTGGGACATGTTTTCAATGTTTTAATTTCTTAAGTGATCCACAGTTAAGAATTCACAAGATTTTATGGAGTCATAGTAACACAAATAAATGATTGCTAACATTAACACTTCGCATCAGTTCCTTAGGTTCACTTATTAAACCAAGAGGTTCCATTAGAGTGTGGTTCAAAAGAATACACAACATATACAAATGTACAAAAACCAAGTGATGAGCATCCTATCCCAACTGTAACATACAATCCTAACAATTCCATTTAATCAAACATTGTTTTCAAATTGTGGCGTCATATGGCACCTCCATGAATTTTAAGTATACAGTGAGTAAAGATGCAGAACAAACAAGGGTACCTGCACTTGTGGCAAAAAATCTTATTCTATACAATCAGTTGCAATAAAAACTAAAATTATTCCACGAAAAGCTGGAATTTTACAGATTGTTCTGTTTGTATATAGGAAAACTGCCTAAATGTTTATCTATGTGCATAATTTCACTGTCCATACACTAAGTTTCTTTGCAAGAAAAGGTACATAAACAATCTGGGTATACTTAGACTTTATTCAGTTGCAAAGTAAAGTTAGGATTTTAAAAGAAAAAAACATTACTTGTGTAAACAAATAAATTCAGCCAGCTTGTAACTAACTGTAGGAAGAGCTACTTTCTATTTTACAATGGCTTGCTATAGCACCCACTACAAGATCACTAACTTCATCATGAAAATTTTCCTCATTCAAAATTTCATAAAACCAATCTAGACTCCTTGATGAACATTTCATGGTCAAATTAGCAAACGTCTTCTATTGTTGAGAATTCTTCTTCTCCACGTATTTTTACCAGTAGAACAACTGCACATTCACCATTGCAGTGACTGTTCTATAAACAGCCCAGTGTTCTCAGGCTTATCAACACAAATTTGCAGTTTGAACGATGTATAGATTCTAACCAGGAGCAACTATAAAACAGTCTGAATGCATAAATCACCGCACTAGTATCTATTCTACAAACATGTTATACACCAACTACCCTAGAACAAGTTTGACTTTTCTTGAGCCTATTGGTCTGTCATTCAGATCAACAACAGCTGCCATTGCTTCATCACGAGACTCAAATGCAACCATTGCTTCACCTGTGGGCATACCTTTCTCATTGTATTTTAAGCACACTGAACCTGGGATTACTTGGTAACCATAGAAGAAATCCAAAATTTCATCCACTGATACAGTAAAGGGCATATTCTGAACTTTAATAACAGTTGGCCCTGGCTTTCCAGAGCCAGCTCCAAACCCAGGTGGCCCAGCAATATGTAAGTTTCCAGGTCCAGGTCCAAACCCTGGAGGTCCACTTAGGTGCCCAAGCCCACCAGCAAGACCTGGAGGTCCACTACCAAAGCTAGGAGGCCCAGTTAAATTACCAGGGCCATTTCCAAAGTTCTGAGGGCCCCCTCCAAAACCTGATGGCCCAGTTAAATTACTAGGTCCACCTCCAAACCCTGGAACATCAATTCCTGAACCAGGCAGGCCAGGCAAACCACTACTTCCAATAGAAGGCATTCCTGGCCTGGTATCACCAAAGCCACCTCCCGCTATTCCTGGAGGTGGAAGAGGAGGACCAAATGCATTCGACCCACTGAAATTACCAGGAAAATGAAAAGGAGGACCACTGCTTCCATCTTTTGCATTACTAGTTATGAAAGACTGCTCATCCCCAGCAGCATTCTGAACTCCTGGTATTGTTGTATTCCCTTGCAATGGCATTTTCAACATTTTTTTCCCTTGGGAAGGAGGATTTCTCTCAATTTCTCTCATTTCTTCAAGGGAAATCAACTTTAGCACAACATCTCTCCCATTCAGTTTCTTTCGATGTAGGCGCTCTGACTTACGAGCATCTTCTTCAGTTTTGAACTGGACCAATGCTTGTCCTAAGCCTTGCCCATTAGTATCAACAAGAATCTGTACAGAGTTCTCTTCCACTGCCAGCCCCTCTAGAAACTGAAGGATCTCCATTTTGGTAATGTTGTAGGGGATATTGGATATATGTGCACATAGCTTAGAAGGGCCTGTCTCCCCTTCCGTATTCATCATGATCTCGCGTTGATCATAGCTGAAATTCTGCAGTCTTTTCCGGATCATCTCTATTTTTTCTAACATAGCTTTTTTAGTTATGGGATGGACTTGAATAAAGCGATTTCCTATGTACTGCTTATGATGACATAGAGCAGCTTTATAATCAGTTTCATTTCTGAACTCAACAAAACCTTCACCAAGTGCTTTCCCATTGGGTCCATAAGCTATGTAAATACTGTCTTCAACAATATCTAGCTTTTTAAAAAAGTCTATTACATGTTTGTTCTCAGATTCAAAGGGAAGACCTTTTAAATAAACACAGAATCCCTGATCATGTGGAGATCTCGATCTTGATCTTTTCTGACCATTAGGAGATTTGGACATAGAGAGAGTCTGAGGAGAAGGATGATTTTGTCCAGAAGGCCCAATAGTTTGCTTGAATGTTATATGGCCTCCTGCAGACACCCACTGTCTCTCTGTTGCAGGACTAACTTCAACATAGCGCTGAATCATCAACATCCTGTTCCGTTTCAAGGCTTCAAATGTATCTTGAGGAGAACAGAACTTAACTAATCCATTTCCATTATTTCGTCCTACATGATCTTTCAGTATGTGCACTGCATCTATGCGGAGTCCATGGAAGAAGTCTTTGATATCAGATTCTGTTGCTGAAAATGGCATTCCATGGACACTAACATACAAGTCATCTGGATTGATAGGAAGTGATTTCACACTACTTTGCGAACTTATCTGAATAGCATTCATGGGACTCATGAAAATTGGGTTCAAGTTAGTGCTCAGATTCATTGCCGCTCCAGACCCATTCATTCCAGCAGGCAGAGGGGCTACAGGTGGGGGATTCATAGGAGGCATTCCAGATAAAGGAGGCAGAGGTGTCATAGGTGGTACAGGAGGAACAGGAGGAATTGGGGGAACAGGAGGAACAGGAGGCAATGTTGGTACAGGAGGTGGGACAGGTATGGGAGGAATAGAAGGCATTGGGGGTAATGATGGCAGAGCTGGGATAGGTGGTATTGGTGGAGGTGGTACAGTGTTCATTGGGGATGCTGTACTAGGTATAGTAGAGCTAAATGTGGGGCTTCCAAAAGTAGCACCCAGATTGGGAGGTGCAGTTCCCATACTAGCAGTGGAGAAAGTTGGTATATTTTTGTTGCTTTCATGAACAGAAGTAGTTGCAGTTACTACACTAGGAGAGGGGCTGTTAAAATTAGGAACAGTGGTGGGAAGAGTCACCCTGCTACTTATTCCAGAACTGGGTGGTGGCCCAGATCTGCTAGCATTTGCTGGTGGCATATCTAGATTTGCAGTTTCGAAACGCCTGCGACTGAGTTCAATCATATTTTGCATTTCAGTTTTACTGCTTAGCAACAGTGTTACTTTGGACCCTTTAATGGTACCACCTGTGCGCATCATACCAAGCCTTGCATCTTCATCAGTGGCAAAGACGATGAAAGCCTCACCCAGCTCACCCCCTACAATATGCACGCCCCCATCAGGAATGGTCAATCCAGAGAAGAAGTGGCGAATGTCCATAGTCCCCGCCACAATTGGGAGACCTTGTAAGCGGATGACCACAGCCATGCTGCGCAGAAACACACACACCTGCAGATGAGAAAAGGCAACGGCTAGGTGAGACTATTTATGACACCATTTGCTTAACCTAGACACTATTATGTTTAAATGTTCCTGAAGATCTTGAATATGGCTGATAAAGTGTAAATATATTGTGGCATTCAGAGGCAAGACTGTACGAATCTTTCCAGTAAACTGCAGTATGAAGCATGTTTTAACATGAATCCAGTCAAGAACCAATGCAGAAATCAAGACGGCCAAGAGAAATCCTTTAAGAGAACTTTTAGTTAGTGCTTTCAATATTTATACGTGTATTTATAGGCCGCCTATAACTACCAAGGCCCATGAAAAGTTTTAATATAATTCACGTTGCAGAAACAAAATGCCTGCATTTAGATCAGGGCTAGAAAATTTTAGAGACAGACATGTTTTAGAACATTCTATCAAGGTTAAATCAAGAGCCAATATAGCATAATGATTACTGTCTTGGACTGGAACCTGGGAGATCTGAGTTCTACTCTCCATTCTACCATGTGTAACTTTGTACCAGTCACTGCCTCTTAGCTTGTCCTAGATCACAGGACTGATGGGAGAATAAGTGGAGGAGGAAGGCCATATAAGCCACTCTGGGTTCCTTATAACAGGAAAACAGGTGTGATATAAATGTAGTAATAAATAAAAACATCCTATACTTCAGCCCTATACAATAATTTATACCTATTTCAAAATTCCTCTGCATCAAATTCACTATTCTAGGAAGCAAGATACCTGGAATATTTGCAGTCTGTTTTGCACCTTTTCCATTAAAATATCTTTCTACTGTGCAGCTTTTAAAGATTCCCAGTTCCTTCATATAAGCCAGAGCATCTGGCTTAGTGTTTGGATGGAAAACACTGTACTTCCTAGATGCACCTCCACAAACCCTTGCAAAACTATTATGTTTCTGTTCCAGACAGTGTTAGAATGCAACCACGTGTGTCCTTGATCCACTTATATATTAATGTTACATACATGCATAGATTAAAAACAATGGACTAGTTAGGAAAAGGAATGTCAACAGGAAAGCAATTTGTAAAATATTAAATGTTTAACAAGAAGCACCACCCCAATTTTCCTTCAACTGTTTTAAAGAAAGAAAATACTTTTACAACTTTACATGAAACTTGGTTACAGAATTGATCTATTAAGGCCATACAAGAGCTTGCAAAATTGTTTTTCAAGTAAAAGAATTTTTGAAAAAAACAAGTGATTCAGTGTGAAACTCACTGAAGTCTCCTTATGGTTGCAGAGATAACTATAAACCAAAATTAAGCTGAAACAATGAACCAAAAAATTGTATGGAGGATGCTCAGTGCTCTTTCACTTAAGATTTACAGGCAAAGATAATTTTCTCATTATAAAGCAAGTCAGGAAATTGATATGGCTTGGTTCCCAGAATCCTGAAACTGATTTTGGTTTAAACCTTCTTTTAAAAATTCTTGCTAAATCTAAAGAGGAAGGTTCAAAGTCATCCATGAATTATGTTATGAAAATATACAGAATGCTTTGTAGCCCTGCAAACAGATGCTGGAGAGGCTGGGATATATTTGGTGCTATACAGTACATAAGGTGAAAATGTGGTATCACTGTATTTCATGGCATTTAAAAAACAAACATTACTGATGTAGAGGCTAGACTAGTAGACTCTGTGTCATTCTTATGAACTGGAAGAACTTGTTCATAGAAATATGATCATGTTATTGGTTGCAATGGCAAGGTAGAAAGTAACTATAGATAGGAAGGATATTTCTTATATGTATCAACTTGCACACCAGAGGGGTTTTTTTTAAACCTATCATGTCAAATTACCAAAACTGTCCAAGCTAGATACTTTCTATGCTATGTGACCTTTCTTCTCATTTAGCCAGCACTAGAATATAGATACAGACTGATTAAATCTTGAATTTGACACTAGTTATTGATTGAACTGCATGTGAGGCTGGTAAAACTGAAATGTTTTGGTGGCCTGTTGTGCTATTTTTACTATGTTGTCTCCTATACTGCCTCTTCATACCCACTATTATCTATTTCCCTGACAGGACCCATCACTAGGATTTTCTAAAACAACGTCAGAAACACTATAAATGTTTATCTCAGGAGTAGAACAGATCTCTGTTCTGCAAGTTCTACTGACCTGAACCATTTTGGAAACTGTTTTTTCCACTTACTTCTGTTTTCTGAAGGATCCGCCAGCTTCCCATTATGCTAGCAGTGGTCCTGCTAGTACACTGGAAGTGGTGGATTCTGCCCACTGCATTCATTCTTCATTACAAAGGGAATTTTGATTTGTTTTTGAATTAAAACTGGCCTGAAACATACAGATGCCACCTTTCAGATGAGCCAATAAGTATCAGTGAGCAACAATATCTCCAAATGACTAACAGGAGAAAAGTTGTGTGTGAATCTAAGATTTGTCAGACTGAGCATTACTCAAATTTCAGCTCACTATTCAGTATCGCAAGAATCCAAAATCAGTATAACAATGTGTGTGAGCTACTTACATTTCTCCAAAGCCAGATTTTGTAATAAATTGTAGTAATTCAAGGTGAATAGCATTGCATGATTGTTAAACAAGGAGTGTATTTTTATTTACATAAATATATAGTTTGCTTCACATGTTGAAAGTACTGAAGTACTCTCATATGCATCTATAAAAAGACTAGTAACTAGTACCTGCTACTGCACTAATTAATCAGAAATCTGCCTGCTATAAATAGGATACTTTCTAGCAATGAAACATTAATATGTTTGGGGCTGGGAATGTCTTCAAACAGCAACAAACATGAGCTTTAAAACATTTATTTGGTAGAGGAACCAATTAAATGCACGCTTGTAATATGAGTAGCAAAAACATACAAGTCTATGCAATAGAATTCAATTCTTAGTCAATTATAATACAAAGGCTAACACTGTTCTGTCCATACTTATAAAAAGGTCATAAGCAATGTTATCCAGGGTGTTAAAAATTCAACTGCCATCCACTGAACAGATGAACTAGTCCAGCTTTTGAATAATCAACTGGTTATTAAGTTGTAGCTTTAAGACCCACCATAAAACTGTCAGTTTTGTCCCTGAAGTCGCCATATTATATATTCCACAATCAACTTGTCTTCAATTATTTTTATTTTATTTATCTTAATATTGATATACTGCCTTATTCCTATTGGCTCTGAGTAGTATATGAACAAACAAGCTGGGTGATCCTAAGGTGACTTACAGCAGCAGCATTATCTTCATGTAATGATATTATAAAAATTACAATTGGCCGTCTAAAAGGTGGGTCCCAGGATTGAAAAGAATGATCTGATCTACATAAAAATATACTAAGGCATATACCTTAATGTTCTGATATTGCACGAACAATGAGACATTTCTATGAGTTAACTCATTTTCAAACAGTAACTTGTAATGCAAATTCAATTTCAGAAAGCAATACCAGTCTACATCCAGAACTTTCTCTGCAACCATAGGTAGATTTGAGATGCATCAGTGTGGATGGTGGAACCCTTTTAATCACAGTTGTTAAGAATGTATTATGAGCCAATTCAAACATTAAAATAGGCATCACAGGCCCAGCTCCATGCTTCACTGCAAGAGGAAAGATGGCCAAATATGGTGGCAAGACTTTGTAAAGCCATCATGAGAGAGGCATACTGGGTTCCATTTTAACTTGCTTTCACATAGATGGTGAAAACTGTTTTATTTCTACAAGTCTTCAGTCCTCTTTACTGACGTTCTAACTATTATGCTGTGCTTTGTTTTATATTAGCCTGCATTTACTGATGCTTTATATTTTTATAGCTACTCTGATTAATCTTTAGATAGAAGATTCAAGGGGATTTTAAAAAATAGTTATGATCTCCAAGACCATAGTTCTTTCATATTATAGAACAGGCTAGCTTGAAAAAATTATTTAAAATGCCAAGTCATCTGGAATGTTCCTTTGTAAATGAGACAGAATGACCCAGTTTACACATAATGTTATCCCATTGTTTGTATACCCGTGGATTGTTGAGTTCTGGGTTGCTGTGCTAACAAATTATGGTTTCTTAACCACAAACAACTCAAAACAGGAATCCATGGTTTCACATTGGGTGTGACTTCTTGGTTGTTTAAACTGTAAGTTGCCACTACTTATATACCGAGAACTGTGCATTGTTTATGGGTTATTTTGCCAAGCTACAGGAGTAGTGGGAGTGGATCCCCCAGCTGTTCTGTGTGCTAGAACTACAGGCATCCAGGATATAAGGAAGGAACCGGCAAAGGACGAGGGAAACAATCAACCCAGGCACAGAAGAAACAAAGTGCAGTTTGTTAAAATGTCTGTCAGACAAATCTTGAGTAGGGCAGCAAACAAAGAATAAAATAAACCATGGGCTAGTGTTATGTGTGAACCAGGTCAATGATTGAACATGCACAACCATCTACAGCTTTTTAAAGTTGCATAAGAGACAGAGCAGAACAGTAACAGTCCTCCAGAACAAACAGGCCACAGATACAATAAGCATGGAATATTTAAAAGATGTTAAGGAGGTAGTAATATATAAATACCTGAATCTGCTCTTGCTGAATTAAACAACCTAAGGTTCAAATATCTCCCTTAATTAATAGTGATCCTAATCAACAGAAAAGTGTGTTTGGTAGTTCTTTTGCTAAACAAAGTCCAAAAAGTCCTTATTAAAACAAAAATTAATCCTAGCACCAAAAACAATTTGGTAGAGTATTTCGCTTACAAATGCCAGCTAGACAGTACAGAATAGACCACGGTATAACTGATTAAAAACTGTTTAAAACTCTTCACAGCTAAAGTCAAGATTTTAGTAACTATATGAACATCCCACTATATGTTCATGCATGTGTATTTTTAGAAACAGCAGAATACTAAGATACCCATCTTAAAGAATTCTGTCTGCAAATGTATTTGTAAAAATTTTCACAACTGGGCCTTGAAAGAAAAACTAAAATCTTTATATAGCTTTAAAGCTATAAACTTTTAAAACTAATTCAAATTCTGGAATTTATCTTCAAAAGTACTTGAATTACCCAAGCATAAATATATCTTCAGAATATCTTACCTGCAAGGGGATGTGTTTTTTTCCTTAACAAGTAGCAGAAGCCAAGTCAATCCTGTGGGCAACCAATTAAAACCAACTTTTAGACTGCAATAAAGAATAAATGGAGGCAAAAATCAATGTTGGTAGCACACAACCAAAGTTAACAGTCCACAATGAACTGTGTATTATGAAAGTTTGGGGTCAAGACCATCATAAAGGCACTCCAGCACATAGCAACCACAAGTTTGAGAGGGGATAAAATAGACATTTGTTGATCTCTCATACTAGTCCACATTTTGATAACAACGGTTAATGTTTATTTTTAATCAAGATATACCCAACATGAGAATATAGTCTAAAAGCCAGAACATATAACTTCATTGCACACATGTAACCTCTCAAATTTGCATTCTCACTTCAGATAAATAATTTATCAATACTGGTTTCAGAAAGAGGGTGCATTTATTCCCCCCATGAAGACGACTTGAAGTAATCATTTTGAACAACACAATTTTTCTAAAATTACATCTTCAAATACATGTAAATAATTTAAGAAACCAACACAAAATACTTTCAGCCACATTTGCTGAAGCTACTTTAAACTCAACTGTACAGCACACCTTCTTCTCTTTTTTCTTCTATTCAACTGTCACATTATGAGAATTCTGTAACTTCATTTTGTAGTTTCAACACTACAAAAGACAAACTGCAATCCAATACAAGTTTCAAACAGGAACAATCCAACTCTCAAAGCATGGACTCAAAACAGTATTTCACAATGAAAATATGTCCAACATTCAAAAAGTATGTGCATACTAGTGCATGAATACACACAAAATTCTAACATTATCTGACAATCTGTATCTGCAAAGCCTGAACATAATTCCCATTTAAAGAAAGGAAACAGAAACATGGAATACTGCATTAAGTACAAGTCTTATGTGTGACTTGACAGCTAGTGTTACAAATAACTGATATCTGTTATTTATGCTTAATTTTTCAAAGTAAAATTTTTGCTGACCACAAGAGTTGTCTAATCATTTATCAAAATAAAAGCTTGTCAAGTAGTCTCTAATACCAATACCACAAAAATAAAAAAATTAAAATTAAAAAACAGACTGCCCAAGTATTCACCTGCACACCCAAACAATGAATATTAAAGAACTACCCATAAAATCCAAAACATACATTTCCTTACTGGCTTTCTAACTAGGCAATTTCAGAAAACCCTTTACAATAAAAAGCTATTGCATATTCTGAGTCACACATAATGCATTGGTATAGGCTACACTTCACCAGGACCTCAAATCTTTCAAAACTTGCTTAGTTGAATACAACTAACCTGGTGAATGTATTTGTACAATTGCAGAGCTTATTTTCAGTTTCTATGTAACACTCAAAGGTCATCCAAATAGAAAATACACTGCAAGCCATGCTAACACAGAAAGTTTTCCAAAACTAGTCTCTTTTTGGCATTTCTATTGAGCACAAGAGTCTATCAACTTGTTCAAGTCTTTACCACAGTTCTGTTTTCTGTCATTTACACTGCATGCATTGTTCCAAACATGTTAAGCACTGGACCATCCGAAAGCCTATTACTGGACAGGCTGAGGAATTCTGCCATGTTCATTTGTTCCTGGGTTCAATCAGTCTCATATTGCCAAATAAGTACTCTTTCCAAGACTCTCTTCCAAATATTGTATATTTCAAAACTTTAGAAGTAATATCCTATGAAAACTAGGCAACCCCCTTATTTTCATTCACGAGGTAAACAGAACATTCTAAAGTGCAAACATCTCGACACTAAAAAATTTCTCGGTGATTTCTTTCAAATGGGTAGTATTAAAACTGCAAGCTTAATGTGTTTATCCAGTAGCTAGGGAACAGGATGGAAGTAAAAACTCAAAGTAATTCACTGCTGAAAAGCAAAACCTAAAACAAAACTAAACTCAAGCATTTTCTAATAAATAAAACTCAAAACAACCATTACTTCTTTCCAATTTTAAGTACTTCGTACTGTACCTATGTAGAGGCTTAATGATTCTATAGTCAGTAAATTTCATTCCTTCCATTTTCCTATGCATTTGGCTGAACAAATACGTTAACTCAAACAAAGAATTCTATTGTTCCAAAAGCACGTATCCTTGAATTTGTCAATCTTCAAAACAAAAAAATCAGCCAGCAAAATACAGTAAACAATACAGCTCCATTTTGCAGCCAGCGTTCACAATTATCAATGTATACAGTAAATCAGATCCTCACCTCTCCACAGAGTATAGATATTATGTAACCTTATGGCTATACCTATTTCAATAAAAAGCATTCATCTAGGATTATTAAAGAACCAGCATAAACTCTGAACAACGCAGCCAAGATTTAACCAAATATTCTCCTTAGAATCTTCGAGGCCAGCGGGACACCAAGACTAGTTTCTTTCACACGTATCATCTCTCACCGCGGGTTTAATTTTTACACCCAGGAAGGGGCCAGAAACTTCACGTCTCGCACTTACATCATGACTGCCATTTTGTCAGATGTGCTCTTTAAGACCACCCACAATTTAAAAACGCACACACACAAACAAAACAAACAAAAAAAACTTGTGGAAAAATGACGCTAGATAGATCAATTCCAAAGTGTCGAAAAATCACAATCGTGTTTTTCACATTAAGTCCAATATCACTTCGAATCCGCGCATGGACGAAACTGTATTCGACTTGAATGCCACAGAAATCCGGCGTATTGTAGCAGCTCTGGTCGATGGAGAAATTCCCGCAGCCAAGGCCATTTTGTTTTATATTAGCAGCTCAGCTTCAATTTGCCCCCATCCCTTACAACGAGGCAGCCTTTATCTCGCCGGGCCGAACAGCACCATTAGACCGGGGGATATTTTCGGGGAACCCCAGTTTCGTAAGGCCACCTACGGAAGGAGCCACTGATACTCACCTACCCCCCCAAAAAGAAAGGGGGTGATAAACCCACGGGGCCAAAGGCGGCTCTTCACCGCCCCGAACCAGCACCGTCGCCCAAGTGCAGCCACACAACCCTGCACGCCAGGACTTAAAACGCCTCAGTGCCTCTGAACGTCCTTTTTACCCTCCGTACCTACCGACCCCAAGCTATGAATCGAGATCCAAGAAGCCAACCGGGCTCCGGAGCCCCTCGGGCCTAATTCCCGCCCTCCCGCCTTTGTGTGGAACACGCTCCGCTCGCAGCCAAGCCGGACGTGCTCGGCCTCCCTCTCATTCCCCAGCGAGCCGGAAGACCAGCCGGGGAAACGCTAAGCTCTTACCGAGGGGCCTGTACGGGAAAAAGGGGTTAGAAACTAACTCGCCACTCAGGGCCCGCTCCCCACGCTGAGCCCAGCGCCAGCGACCGAGCAGCACCACAAAATGGCTGCTCGGCTGCACCGCCTCCAGGCCGTCTGCTGAGAGGAGGGGTGTGGCTTGTGGAGGGGCGGTAGTGGCAAGAAGCCGGCAAGATAAGCAAGTGAAGCATCCTCTCCGGCCAGGTGCCCATCTCACAGCGCGCCCCGGCCGGACTCCGCCCCTGTTCTCTCTTTTTATCTCGGTATTCGTTGCATCCCCCCTCCCCCCGTACGAGTGACTACAATTCCATTAAAATCGTATAACGCTGAAAGCCACCAAAGGTGCTTTGGGGCACATGGTCAGCTTAGGTGTGGGAGTGCCCAGTTTGTGAAAGACATGAGAGTTGTTTTTTCCCAGCAAAAACATTTTGCAAATATTAGCCAAACGACTATGAGATGTAATGCGAAGCAATAGTGCTGTGGGATCACATTTCTACAGTGAGGCTCCATGTACATTATATAAAAACAGGCCCACCCTATGCTTGTTTACTCAACAGCTTACCAATCTCTACACGTGTTGAGGATTGCAGTCCATTCACAACTCGACTCATTCACTTACAAATGTTGATGGCCTCTGAAGAGCAGCTAGGTCATAATTTCTCATAGGCAAAGATTATTCCTATTTTCCACTGTCCTAGGGAACATCATGGTCTGATTTGCCGTTAGGCCAGATTGAGATTGTTGTTGTTGTTGTTGTTGTTGTTTTATAGCTAGGTCCCATTGCTTTACAACAGGAATGGGGAACACAGGCTCTAATTCCTACCATGGATGTTGATGCAATTCAGTTCCTATAATGCTCCACATTTGGCTGTGCTGGCAAGGGCTGATGGGAGTTGCACCCCAGTGTCTAAAAGACCCTATGTTCCCACCTCTGCTTTGACTCGAGTCCAGTAATGCTATGCTTTGTGTGAGGTGCTGACAACATTGTCCTTTGCCTCTTCTGCCCAACTCTTCAAGAGTGCCAGAGAGTTTTCTTTTAGCTACAGACTGCCTGATTTATGATTTGTAATTGAGAACGTGATTCTTGTTACTGATGTCTAAAGATAGAATTGAGTTGTTAGAGAAATAAGAATATGTAAAAAGTGGAAACTGTTTACTCCGTTTATCCAGGACAATATTCAATAGCCCACTTATTCAATAGTCATTTTCTAGAGAAATAGGTCAAGACAGCGTACAGTATTGGTATTATGCCAGAAATATGTCAATTACATAAGCACAGTGGCCCTGCTGGATACTGCCCTCAGTGCTTTTATATTCTATCTGGAAAAGAGTTCACAAATCAAGCCACTGAAGATTATTTTACATTTTTATTTAGAAGCCCACAATGCTACATTAACTATAAACAGCATTTTTGTAATAATTTTAAATGTCATGTTTTAAACTTATTGTCTGCTGATCCTTTTCTCTTTTCATCCCCTTACAGTATGTTTTCTTTCTCTTGCTCTGTACCTATTCCTAATAAAACTACACTAAAGTAATGAAAATGAATGTTTCAAATAAACTGTCAAGTGAAGACAGAAGTAGCAAATATATTCTAAAGCTGTTTTTCAAATTAATTCAATAAAAAATGTGTTGCAAAAATTTGGAAATTATCTTTCCAATTGTAACAGCTACTTTTGTGACAAAGAAATACAAATTTTCATTGCTGCCGTACCAATGCTAATATTTCAAATTACATTCAAAGAACTTCTTGGAAAACTTACAGCAAATTGAGATCTCATCTGTGAAGCATATTGCTACCTGAAAAGATTTCTGCTATAAGGCCTATCTTAAGAAAGCAGATAACAATTTCAAGGGCATTTCTACGAATATCAAGGAAAGCATACGGACACATCTGGCAGACAGAAATAGTACTTTGTTGATAGTATGCTATCCCCAGTCAGAAAGCCATTTTCTGAAAAACAGTATGTATACAAAGCTAGGGAATGAAAAAAAGCAATCTACCAAAAATATTTATTGCCTACCTGCATCCATTTATAATGTAAGGAAATAAACAGAATTCTTTCCTTTAAACAGAGTTTGAATATTTCAAGATAAAGTAGTACAAATCCTAAAATATACTATACAGATGAGAGCACATATTTCAAGTACCAAGGATGCCAGGGTCATCAATTTAACTTGATGCACCACAGGCAGACAGTTAAAAGTGAAAGGAAATGGCTAATTCTTAATTTTTGAATGATTATAATCAAACAAAAGCAAGTTTGGAACATCTTTATAAAGACATGATTCATTTATATGCCAACGGCCTCTTGTCTTCCAGGAACCCACATGTATTGCCCTGTAGCTCTTCCACTTCCCCTTGAAACTAAGGCAATGGCAAAGAGCCCATGGTGATAGCACATTGCATCATCTTCTGAATTCTAAAAAACAGGAGAAACTACTACCATTAACAAAACACAGCAGGAAAAATAATGAGAAAAAGGAAGAAGTAAAATTCTTAAAACAAGCTGAATTTTATAAAGGACAAGAGAGCAATGGAAAATTATCTGGCCTTAACATAGCTGTATTAATTACTACACAGCAAATACCATTGTTCAAAAGAAAGGCATGGAAATTTTAGATGGAAGCCTGTCTTCTGTGAGAAAACTTCTGAGCATACATGTCCAAACACAAGTTTCTGATGTGGGATAAATGTTGGTGGAAAGGATGTGAAGCAGCCTAGTGAGAATCACAGTAGAACAAAACATTTATTTCACAATAGTACAGGTGCTGAAGACTCCTCATTCTAAGCTGCACCAGCATCACACCCAAAGTAAAAGCATCTTTGGCTCCAGGAAACTGATGTTCATGTATATTTGCTAATGTGTAAATGTGATATATACCTGACAAAACTTAGCCTTAGGTTTTAATGATCAGGCTCTGTATTTAGAAAGGAGAACACCTTGGTCACAGAGAGAAGGTATCTTTTAAAACAAGTGCCATTTCATTTTCTTCAGGAACGCACAGAAAATTTCTTTGAATCTATATTCATGCAGTCCAAAATTACAAGTAACTCCTTTGCTTAATGCTGTGTCCATTTAATGCTCTTCAAATCTATTCCATCTTGTACCATTTCCCACAGTGGACTGTCAAATGAGAAGGAAAATTCACTGTCAATACTTTAGAAATACAAATAATGGACAATATCCTGTACTACCTGAACCACAGTGAAACCTACTGCTGGCACAAGAGGAAACAAGCAATTCCTGAGGCAAACAGAAACAAACAGAAACTTTTGTTTCTGTAATGAGGCAAGCCAGCATAACTCATAAAATGGTGTTCTGGTGACCTGTTCCATTCCTGAAACAAATGCAAACAGTGGGTCCTCTGGGCACAACAGAGCAACCAGAGATGCTGTTGCAGTACTAGATACTTCCCAATGTTATTCAGGAAGTGGTTTCTCCAAGGAAGTCTTTTACATCTGGGAATCTATTTCATCCTCACAGAGTCCAATTAAAATGATTGTTCCTACAACATTTTGCTACAGTTGAACTCCTGAAGCCACAATGGATATCATCTTACATTTTAACAGCCATTCATTACTGTATGGTTTTATCTGTTTTTAATGTCTTAAGATTTCTTTTGACAAGATTTCCTGGTATTTTATTGTATTGTCTTTGTGTTTAATTTTGATGATGTTAAAATACTATAATCAAAATAAATTGGTGTATTTACATAGTTTTCCATTCCAGATAGCTATATGAAATAGGAGGAATATTTTCAAGGGCACAATCCTACGCATGTTTAGACAGGAAAAAAGTTCTACAACTTCCAGAATGCTCCAGGTAGCATGGTTAGCTGTAGCATGATGGAAGTTTTGGAGCTCTTTTGTTTCAAGATGCATAGGATGATAGCCTAGATTTATTTTATTAATAGTCTATTAAATTGGGTTGGTAAGCACATATGGATTTTATAAGAAATCTGTCAACTGAATATGAATATCAGATTGGTTCACATCAGGCTCATCTATAGAGACAGCAAATAGCCTCTTTCTCAGCAATTCTTGGTCAATTTTAACCAAAGAATTACAGTGACATCTGGCAGCATTTCCCTTCAACATAGGTACTTTAAAAAATTCTGCAATGGCCAAATGAATCCAATAATCAGAAAACTTTTACCTCATCTCCCTTAATCTTTTGACGTGCTGTATGCATTTATTTACGGTATAATCTACTTCTTCTTCTGTAGTGAAACGACCGATGCCAAATCTGAAATAAAGAGTTTATCAGGTGTGACAGAATAATCAACACAAAGCTGAGCAGTGATTCTGCTCTTGACAGAAGTGATATAATTAAATGAGCTCATCAAGAAGAAAAACAACCCTTGCCTTATGGATGAGTGTGCCAAATCTTCATCTGCTCCAATTGCACGCAACACATATGATGGTTCCAAAGATGCAGATGTGCAAGCACTAATGAAAATGAAAACAGTTTCAAATTATTTTTTCATGTATCAAGGTGTTGGCATGAATACTGCGAAATGCTCTGGAGGAGCATGCTCTTAATACATCCCTGCTGTCCAAAGTGTCTTGCTCACCACACAGATTAGAACAAGACACTAGGACAGCTCTGACAAGATAAAGATTTTTTGAGCAAAATTAACAGAAAGAAGGTAAAAAGAGAAAAGAAATAATACAAAGAGAAGCAGCAGATGAGAGTAATGTCAGAAGTATTGTGGGAAGGAGAACAGAATAGGCTGTGTAATAAAAGCATGTTCTATAATGGGGTGGCCAGACTCGCTCAGCACCTGTGGGCAGCAAGGCATGAGCTGCAAAATAAACTCAAAAAGCCACATGCAGCTCCCAAGCCTTGGTTTGACCAGCCCTGTTATATAAGATCACAAATATAAAAATGATCTAAAGGAGATTAGAGAAAGAAAAGAAGAAACAAACAACTGAAAGGAAGAAAAGAGTTACCAGCAATAATTAATAATTTGATAGATTCTGCTCTAAGCAATAAAGCCTGGTTATTAAGTTACATCTTTTGACATATACTGATAAGTATTAAAAGAAATTGGAAATATGAATGAATAGAGGTAAATCAGTTCTAGTCAAAACCAAAAGGAGAAAATGTCTGGATTGGTGAATCATGGGTTCAGTCTAGACTAGTGGTGCCAGTGAACTGAAAATGGCACAACTGTCCTTTATCCCACTCTAATTTCAAGATAATCAGGGAGCTTGCCTGAGAAATGTAAGCAATGTTCTTGAACAGTTTAACATGTCCTTGACTCACACTCCAAGCCCTCTCTTTCTCTTACAAAAGCAGTATTACCTTCCAGAAGACAGTGCCACGTCTTTAAGGGCCATCAGCAGGCTCTCTCCTTCAACATATGCAAAGGATAAGTTGACACAGCCTGCGGAGTTGACAAAAGACAGTCAAATTATTTGGAGATTATGATGAGCCTCTGTCTGATAGAATTTTTTCAGGATAATTACAGCATGCTCTTAAACAATCCTCTTAAGTTACCTCTAAAATAACTAGAGCTTCTTCTCTCTAACAGAAGCTTTATTTTTCAGCTTTTCTGAAATATGTCCACATCTCTGCTGCAATCACTGGGTATCTCAAGCATTAATTCTAGAGATACATGCAGAAAAAGCATCATGCCAGTAGAGCCATGACTGCTATTTGTACAACACCCAAAGTTGGCTGACTATAAAGATAATAAAGCTGGGCAAGAAAATAGTGAGCATCTCCTAAGACTTCCCTCTCTGTAAATACATCATTTTGCAGGAGTTCTTTATTTTCACACCTTACCACAAAGATATGGAACAAGAGGAAAAGGTCATGTACAGCCCACAACTCACTGGACTTAATGTTATGCAGCAATGTATACTTAATACAGAAACCAAACGCACAGAGCCTGAAAATAGTTACCCATGCACTGGTAGCATCCAAAATAGATTATTGTAATGCACTCTGTGTGGGACTGTCCTTGAATACAGTCCAGCAATTACAATTGGTACAGAATCAGGCCGCTCAGTTGGTGACTGGTACTCCTAGAGTGGCCCATATAACACCTGTACTAAAAGAACCATACTGGTAACCAATTGTGGACACGGTCCAATTCAAGGTGCTTGTTTTGACATATAAAGCGCTAAATGGCTTAGGCCCCGGCCTCTGAGATCAATGCAGGGGGCCCTTTTGCGGGAGCCATCCCTCAGGGAAGTAAGAGGAGTGGCTAACAGAAAGAGGGACTTTTTTGGTACTGCTCCCCATATTTGGAATGCCCTCCCTAAAGAGATTTGCCTGGTGCCATCTTTGTATTATTTTCAGCACCAGGCAAAGACTTACGTTTCAAAAAAAAATATTTTAATTTCTGATGTCACTATGACCCAAGGGGTAAGTTAACTTACTGGAATTTTATATTTGTACTAGCTCATAGATTAATTGGGTTATTACAGTTTAAAGTTTTATTGCTGAATTTTTAATATTGTGAGTTGTTTGAATGTTGCTATTTTAGTACTGTGAGCCACAGAGGGATGCTGTTGGTGTAATAGGTAGCATATAAACATTTTAAATAAATAAATACTATATTATGGTTTAAAATGTTTTAGAAACTACTTTATTATCTTGGAATTCTTTCATTCTAACTTGAACTGCTTATGCCAGCCCTAGTTTAAACAGCGATTCCAAGTATTATTTAAAGTCAGGCTCCTTAGCTCTGATATTATAATGCTACATTCCTCATAAATACAGAAGCTACTGTGTAACTGTATAGTAGGAAAGCTACAAGGAATAATAAGAATTTTGTGACATTCAATCCCTTTGCACTCAAAAGGGACAAAATTTTACAATACTCTCAAGTCTTGCGCATGCTTGTTTTCAATTCTAAGACTCCAGCTTCACATTTATGTCAGTTTTCTGAAGTTTCCAATCCTCCAAAAATTATTTTAAAAACAAAGAGTCTTTAAGGGATTGTCCTTAATTAGGACAATAAATTCAGTAGTAAACAGAAACTCAACACTCTGCTAACAATACCTGGATATCGATGCATTGGGTCTCCATTCAATACCACATCAGGAATTTCTGACATTATTCTTGTAACCAGTCTGTCAGCCAGTATGCTAACTCGCTTATGATCATACTGGAAAAGGAAAAACTAATTAGTCAATTTACTAACTGGCAGATAAATCTGACTGATTTACTTAAAATGCTACAATAGTCATTTCTGTCTGCTTTCTAAAACAGACAATGTAACATATTTACGATGTGTCACATTATTTACTTCCAGAAATAATACAAATTTCTAGGAACCTAACAGTGTTAGTAACCTAATAATAATAGTGTTATTTACTATTATCAAACTATTGATACTGTTATCATTAGCAGAAATTTCTCTGCTATTCACATTTTGCTATCATATGATTACAAGGCAAATTGTATGACAACCTGCCTCTAGATTTGCTCAAGAAACTTATGCTCAAGCAGAAATAGGGATGAACACCAAAAAGGGAAAGTTCATATCAATCAGCACTAGTGGTTCTAGAAACTGTTCCCCTTTCCTTTCTTACCAGCTGCAAAAGAGAAACCAGAAAGAAGGTTGCAATTATAAGTTTGAAGAGACATCCTAGTGGTCTCTTCAGAATGAATGTACTACTAAATTAATTACTTCTCAAAAATGTCTCAGGAAATGGTTCCATCAAGAAGCCCAGGTTTGGTTTATCACTTTGCCTATTCTTCAAAAATTAAGATAAAATATGGAACAAAATTACTTCTAAAGTATAGAGAAATACATCATACTAAACTATAACCCATATAATTAGATGATCACATTACAGATTTTCCATCAATAATACAGGGTTAAAGAACATTGCAAAATACAGATGGCCAAACCAATTGAACTTAGGACGTTATTAAAATAACTTGAAATTATCTTTGTACCTCCATTTCTTGTTGAGCCAATTCACAAGCTGCCCCAAGACCAACAGCTAATGGAGTTGGCACAGTCCCAGAACGCAGTCCTCGCTCCTGGCCTCCTCCACTCTGTATAGGTTCCACTCTAACTCTTGGTCGCCGCCGAACATAAATTGCACCAACCCCTTAGAAAACAATACAAAGTTGCTTCTGATGACCACACAGATAAAGAACTCTGCATACTGCCAACTTTTGGAACCTTCACAAAGATTTTTCTTCTTCAAAAATCTTTTAATTCTTAGTCATAAGAAAAGCACATATATTAAAGTCTCAGAGATTGAATTTACATTTCTAAACAGAGAAATGGCCCTCCAAATACTAAATTCTCCATCCCTATATCTCTCATTCAATTCTTTTAAGCAATCTTATATATACTTCAACAAACTTAAAGAATCTTCAATTCTTTTAAACAATAAAAAACTTCCATCAATTTTTTTCACTCTAGAAAATGTAAAGTCTTTGGCATCAGAACCCTAAATGTGCTGGCAATAATCCAGAGAACTAGTCATGCTGCTGCATTTAAACACATTCTCCAATGATTAACAGACTGAAGCACACAGAACCCTGCTAATTTAGGGTCATGGTGCTTAGAGCTGTTGTAGAAAGACTTGCATGGTGTAGGTATGCGAATAGTCATAGCTTACTCTACTTGTAGATGTAGTTTGTTCTCTTTTTACATAGGAAACTTCTTCACACTTAATAAAGCAGAACCATATGAAGAATACCATGCTGCACTTGCTGAACCATGATGACCACATGGAAGTCATTTACACTAAAATTCAAAGGACTTAGTCCTTAGTATGCCATATTGTAGTCAGTACAATAACTACTACACTGAACTTAATATTATCCCATCTAGAGCAGTTATAGGTACCACAGTCATGAATTACAGATAGAGAAACTGAGACTGAGAAAAACCTTAGAAATTTCAGCTTAACAATTGTTCAGACAGGTGTCTAATTAACATGAACTGAACATAGGCAATATCTAGACATATATTGCGAGGACAGCCATCCACATGCTATCAATGAGACTGAACATACCCTTGTGGAAGCCATGTTGATACTTCTATATGCTTAGTTATTCTATCTTTAATAATGCTTTCAACCAAGAAACTGTCCAGAACAGACATCAAACTTACAACCTGTAATTCCCCAGATAACCCCTGGATCTATTTTTAAAATTTAGTGTTAGGGCATTCCTTAGTCCTCTGGCATAGTGAATGATTTACAGAAATGATAATAAGGTCACCAACTGACAAAAGTTCTGAGAAGTGATAACTTTCCCAGATTACATTGAGTGCTTGACCTCAATCATAAGAAAAATGGAGAGGCTGCTTTTCCTGCTTTCAAATCAGTGTACAAGCAATAAAATATACCTATTACATTGTGATGATTCTAACAAAAATCAAAACAGAATTTTAACAAATTATATTATAGCTCCCTAACAAAAGAAACCCTGCTGATACATTTAAGGTACAATCATATGCTTCCTTGGACAGAAATAATTTTCACAACTTCCAGCATCCCTCAGCTAGCATGAGGAATGGCTGAGAGTTACTACAAAGTAAATCCAATTTATTTGGTAGGGTTTATTTCTGTGTGGACATATATAGGATTATACTGTTAGTGGCATTTAGTTATTCTTTGTAATTAAAAGTTTCTCAGAACTGAGAAGACTTCCACATTTTCAACAGTCAAATAACAAATGAACTCTCACCACAGTGAGAAAGTCATTCTGTAGTTTGGAGCAAGTGCAGTAAAAGCCCTGTTCCAACTAGTTAGAAATTACATGCAATAACAAATTTCATGCTCTTGTTTCCTCCTTAAATACCTACAGCTTAGTTTTCCATGATGCCCTGAAATAAATTTACTGCTTTTCCAAACAGTATTTGAAAAATTAAGTAAAATGAAAATATTTTACTGTCAAGACAGCCAAATGCCATAAAAGAAAGAAACATACCTTTAGGGCCATAAATTTTATGGCCACTGATGCTCATTAAATCAATTTTCATGCTATTGACATCCAGAGGAATTTTCCCAACTGCCTGTGCAGCATCTGTATGAAAGAAAATTTTATGGGAACTGCAGATCTCACCTGTAATACAAAAACAGAATGGTTCAGAGTGAGTTATTATTCCTACCTTGTTTAGTTAAGATCATATGTCACCTTATGGTCCCCCAATGTATTGGTCTACAACTCCTATCGTCTTTCACCAATAACTATGCTGCTAGGGCTGATGGGAGTTGTACTATAAAGATTTTAAACATGGAAGCTATTTTTTTCTCCTGGGAATAAAAAAGCTTCAAGCTTATTTTCAGGAACAATTTTCAGAACAAAAGCAAGTCTGTTCTCCTTTGCACTGTAAGAGATGATATTGCCGAAATAATCCTTTTTATATGCAAAAGCCTATTTTAATTTAATCTTAAAACCAGGCCATCACTCTTTGTAGGCCTAATACACCCAGAGAAAGGATACTATATAGTTCTACTGCTGAAGCTAGAAATCTCCTGAAAAGCACCTGGATACCAAATGCAAACTGATCAAAGAAAATTGGAGAAATCAGAGGGGTGGCAAGTTTAACAAAAATAGTCAGTTCTTCATTACATGCAGTATTGCATACAAGTTTTAAAAAATAATTATTTAATATACTTACAGATTATACTAAAATTATCACTTTAATGCAATGTTTTACTCTTCTAGGAATGTAAGAATCACCATGCTGGATCCATCTAGTGAAGCATTTTGTTTGCACAACACAGGAAACCCAAAAGCAGGATACGAGTTCAACAGTACCCTCCCACCTGCTCAGAAGCATTTCCCAGTACAACTCCACTCAAGTCCTTTATTCTCTCCCCATTTTAAAGGACCCCCAGGTTTTGACAGTTAATCATTAAATTGTTTCCTTTTAAAAAGGGGAGGGGACTTCAAAAAGAGGGCACAAAACAACAACAAAAAAGAAGGCTTCCTTATGGGACAGTGCCCCCTGACAACAAGCACCTCTTCCTGGACATTAGTTAAAAATCTTACGCAAGATCAGAAAAAAAGACTCCAAGAACAAGTGGACTTGCAGATTGTTAAAAAGGTTAAATACTTGGGAATCTATCTTACAGCTAAATGCACAACTTTGAAAGAAGACAATTATGATAAATTAGTGAAAGATATTAAAGGTGATCTGGAAAGATGGGCCAATTTGCAATTGTCTTTGATGGGAAGAATAGCACTGGTTAAAATGAACATACTACCAAAACTTTTGTTTTTGTTCCAAATGATCCCTGTAAAAATTGATAAAAAATTTTTTGAGGATTTAAATTTTCAAATTTCGAAATTTATTTGGAGAAAAAAGAAAGCAAGGATTAAACTAAAAATGCTTCAGGAAACCAAAAAGAATGGGGGTTTTGGGTTACTGGATTGGATGTTGTACTATCAATCGTCTATTTTAACATGGATAAAAGAATGGATAACCTTGCGAAATAAGAGAATTTTGTATCTTGAAGGACATGATTTGCAAATGGGTTGGCATGCTTATATGTGGTATGAGAAGGTTAAGTCTCATGGGACTTTTTTAAGTCACTTTATTAGAAGATCATTAATGTCAGTGTGGGAAAAGTTAAAGTCAAAATTGTATAATAAGTTACTGAGATGGCTTTCACCTATGGATAAGGATGGAGGCCTGAAACTAGATCAAGAAATACAAGAGCAGGGACTCAATGTCTCTTGGTGGTATAAGGTGCAGATGCAATCAAGATATGCTAAAGATTGTAAAATATGGGGGTTTTATAAAGACCTAACAGCCTTTGATCAAGTGATGTTAAAAACAGGTGAGAAAATGATTAAAAGAATTTATGAGTTCTTGACAGGAAAATGGAAGGGGAACAGGTTAAGGAAACTATGATAACATGGGCACAAAATTTTGGATATAATATTGAATTAGAAAAGTGGCAAAAGCTATGGGAGAGAAATATTAAGGTAACTTTAGCAACCTCGTATAAAGAAAATTTATATAAAATGTTTTATAGATGGTATTTGTCACCAAATCGATTAGCTAAGATATTTCCAAATATGTCAAACAGATGTTGGAAATGTAAACATGATGTGGGTACTTTTTACCATATGTGGTGGACTTGTGAATATGTGAAAAAGTATTGGATTAAAATACATACATGGCTTGAGGAAATGCTACAAAAACCCTTAGCTTTTAAACCTGAAATTTTCTTGTTAGGCATTGTACTGGAAAATATTAGCAAACAAGAAATGTATTTGATGCTACATTTAATCACAGCGGCGAGGATTGTGCTTGCTCAATATTGGAAGAGTGAGGAACTACCCACTGAGGAACTGATTTTAAAAAAGATTCTGGATTGTGCAGAAATGGACAGATTGACTCTATTATTGAAGGAGAAGGAAGATACTGACTTCTATCAAACTTGGGACCTACGATTGGCTAGAGAAATGGGACTTGGCTTAGATTTAAAGATGTCTTTAAAATTTATAAATCGATTTGAATATGATTATAGAATGTTTAAAAGATATGTTATAGGGGGCTGACCCAGTATGTCCAATGTATTTGATGACTGATCATTTTTTAGTTTTTAGTTTAAAATCTTAATAAAAAATGTGCAAAAAAAAAAAGAAACATTTTCTTTTCAGGTTCTAAACTTTTATTGTTGTATACTCACTAAACAAATAATTATTCTGAAGACTTCAAACATACTGTGTACAAAGTCTTATTTCTCTACAAATGCTATGCATTTTAGCCCATATTAGAGTTCTGATTCTGCAGCCATTGATAGAAAAAGTCCCATGTTTGGTGATAAACTGTATCTTCTTTTTCCTTAAGAGATAAATTCAATCTATCCATTTCTGCACAGTCCAATATCTTGTTCAAGATCAAGTCTTCAGCTGGTAGCTCTTCATTTCTCCAACACTGCGCATATGCGACCCTTGCCGCTGTTATTACTTCCTGGACATTTCCTCAGGCTAGGCTAGGCACAACCTACTTGTGCCTGAGTAAACAAGCACTTTATGCAAATAGGATTGTTTTAAAATAATGTTCTGCACATTAAAAATACACCCACTGGGCAGCCATGGTGAGCCCCTTCATGGTGCCACTGAGGTACTCTGAAGAGACAACTTCTAGCTATCCAAATGGAGATCAAGTCAGCTTTTATGATTTCCTGTCAAATTTAAATGGCCACGGCAAACCAAAAACATCCATACTGCAGCAGAGAACTTGTTACTTCCACTGTGACCCCTGGAGGAAGGAGAGGGAAGGAGGGAGTGAACCATGCACAATGAGCCTAACTGTCTGCTGGGCTCGCTCTTCGGGGGTATTTTGCAAAACAACTAATCCACCATAGTGAATTGCCACAGTGGATTGCTGTGATGTGTGAACCAACCATTGAAAGATTGTTGGTGATTTGGTCCCAAGTTAGGGCAATTATTTGTCACAATGTTGTATGTTCTGCCGTCATGCTTATATGAGCATTTCACTTATTCTACATAAGCTCATGCTATTATTTTCAAGCCAGAACATTCCCTGGAAGAAAAGTAACAACATTGAGGCTGTCATACTTTGGGCACATCATGAGAAGAAAATGAAAAGGGAGGAAGAAAACAATCATGCCAGCAATGTCAAAGGCAGAAGAAAGAGAAGACCAAATATGAGATGGATTGGCTCTATAAGGGAAGCCACATCTTTGAATTAAAAAACAAAACAAAACAGTGCAGGGATGTCATGGATAGGACATTTTTACAGGGTCACCCTAACAAGAACAACCATCACCTATTAGTCAGAACTGAGAAAACGATTAGCATCTATTACTTACCAATGTCGCTGACTGGCTGTATCACACCTATTTCATTATTCACAGTCATTACTGAAATCAAGCTTGTATCTGGTTGTATTGCATTTTTTAGGTCCTAATGAAAACATACGAGAGAGGTAAACAGTTCAAGATGCTTTAGCACTGCCAGGTGAAAACTCTTTTAGAAATTATCTCAAGCTTTTCACAACAATGACACACAATGTCACTGTGATGTTTTATTTGGTTGCATATTATGGAATATAAATTGATTTGATTTTAATCTCTAACAATTAATACAATTAGAGATTTTAATCTTTAATTGTATTAATTGTTATTTATATGTTTTAATTATGCTGTGAGCCGCCCCGAGGCTTTTTTGCAATGGGGGCGGCATAGAAATGTTTTAAATAAAAAATAAATAATTTGGAAGCTCTTGTTAGGACATATGGGTGGTATACAAATCTTTCAAATAAACAGGTGTGTTTTGATGTACAATTCTAAATATGTGGCAAGTTTCATTGTAGTAAAAGAGAAACTTACCTTTAAATCTATAATCCCATTTTTCTTTACAGGCAAATACGTTACTCGAAAACCCTCTGCTTCCAAGGCACGACAAGAGTCCAGTACACATTTGTGTTCAGTTTGTGTTGTAATTATATGTTTTTTCCTGGATTTATAGAATCTTGCAACACCCTTTACATAGATAAAACAGGGAAAAGCCAAGTTAAAAGAGGTAAAAATGAAGTAAAGCAGTAAATCTTATAAATATCATCAGGGCCGTCTGAACAGCATTATGGGCCCAGGGCAAAGCAGTGTACTGGGGCCCCTACGACAACTACAACTACTGTTAATTTTGGAAGTTTTCCAATTTTCCAAAGGTTTCCATACACAGATTAGTATGGGGCCCACAGGCAAGTGCCCATCAGGCCCATGCGTTAAGACAACCCTGAATATCATGTCAGGAATGAAAAATGCCCAGATATTTTGGGTAACTAATACCAATTCTTTGCATACTTACTTGATAGTAAGCACTAGTGAATTCAATGGGACTTACTCCTTTATATTTTTCCAGTGCAATCCTACACAATTCAAATAATTCTAAGATTTACAGCTTAAATTAATTGTTTAAACATGTGTAGCCATGACTGATAGTTTGTTTCAAAGTACATTCTCTACTATAATACAAACTTTAGGGCTGTCAGATGCAAAACGGAGGGTGCGGAAAGAGTGAAAAAAGAGATTTGCGTCTTTGATTATTGTATAGCTACACTTGGCTGAAATTCCCTTTTCTATACAACTATTAAAAGTGCAAGTGTCCTGTCCTCTTTAGCATCTGGCTATCCTAACCGCTTTCCATAACTGGATTGCCATCATTCCTGATTATTAATCATGTTGATGGAGTTAATGCAAGTTGGTCTAAAATGTCTAAGGGGCATCAAGTCAGGGAAGGTTAGTATACTGGATATCGCTACTAAAAAAATCTGCAGTGACAAAAACCTCAGCAAACTGCAGATTGTGGAGAGGAACTTGTCTGTTCAAATGGCTGTGAACAAATGGCTTTCAGCATAACTCCTCCTCTGCATAGTTGACTTACATAAAAGCCAGACAGGATTAGCTGCAAAATAGACTATTTAAAATCTGGATGACTTTCAGCTACAGAATTTCTACTAGAAGACTCTAAAGCAGACTTCTTCAATCTGATGCCATTCAGGTATGTTGGACTACAAGTCCCACCATGTCTGACCATTGGCCAAACTAACTGGGCTTGATGGGAAATGGAGAAGAAAACATCTGAAGGGCACCAAGTTGGGAAAGGCTGATTTAAGGGACAGCAGAAATTTAATACAATAACAAATAGTGCAATCCTATGCATGTTTACTCACTATGCTCAATATGATTTATTCCCTAAGAACAGCAAAATCCTATACCTGTCTACTCAGAAGTAAATGTTATTTTCAATAGAGTATATTTGCAGTCTGCTTAAAATCGAGGCAAACATATACATAATGACCTTGAAACAGATTGCATTTAATGCAATGGGGACTACTTCTGATTATAGAAGATTACACTGCAAGATCTATTTCAGTTTATGACTTTTTACTGAGTCATCTCACTATAAAATCTCATTAAGTTATGATACACACATTTACATAAGAAGACACCACAGAAGAGTGAAGTATCAACATGCTTGTGGGAACTCCAAGATTCACAAAAGTATTTTTAAAACCCTTTAGCAAAATACCCAGTAGCTACAGACTACCGGCTGTAGGAAGGAATGGAACTGAGTGTTCTGAACAGAAGTTCTTCACATTGCAGTATTTTCTTGCAGCTCCCACTTGTATTTCAGGATATTTTGTGGCTCTGTTGTAAAAATACAGCATCAACAGCACTTTTCAAATAATTTCCTTTGGAGCATTTCTATGTAAAGAAATCATAGCTTTCACTGACTTTAAACAAGACTACACACAAGATGACAAGTTAAGCACCCTTTCAAAGGTTTGCCTAATGTTTACTATGCTCAATCTAGCCATGTGTGCAAAGGAGAGCATGTATCATATTGGTATTGGTGCATTCAACTTCTGCCTTATTTAGAACTATAGTTTACAATGCACCCATTTACCTTAATTGCTATATTGTTTGATTCTGTTGCTCCACTTGTAAAAATAATTTCTCTAGGATCTGCTCCAATTAATGATGCAACTTGCTAGGAAAAAAGGAACACAAATATAAGTTGCAGCATTTGAAGAATATAAAATTCACCAGAGAATACAACTGCTTAATAAAGCAACAGAGACAGGTTTATAATTCAGTTATAAGGACAATTCAGGTCTAACCTGTCTGGCTTTTTCCATAGCAGATTCACTCTCCCAACCATAAGCATGAGTTCTAGAGTGTGGATTACCATAGTAATGAACAAGGTAAGGCAGCATGCTGTCCAAAACCCTGGGATCCTAGAATTAGAATACAATAAATACATACATACATAGAAACAGTTTTCCTATTTCACTTCATCCTTTTAAAAAATCTGCAACATATAGCCTTATTTTCTCCAAAGCCAATGAATCATCTACTTCTACTGCCACACCCTATATACATTACTGTACAATAGACTCTGAAGTGAATAGACTTTTTAAATATTTATGATTAAGAACACACTGTAAATGTTAAAACATTTTCAGTGTGATGTTTTCACCAATCAAATCCATCAGTGAAGGCAGAAAACTGGGTCTGCAAACCTACACATGCTAAGCTGGGAGTAAGCCCACGGAGCAGTGGGGATTACATCTGAGTAAACTTCCACAGCAGGGAACAAATGAATGTTACCTGACCTCCCTGCTCCCCAGCCTGCAGCAAGCCAGACGATATCCATGAGCAAGGCCTCTGGCCATTTTGCTTTTCTTCCTGCCAAAAAAGGCCTCTTGCAACATGGAAAAAGGGACTGTTGTGTCTCTTTTATACCTCTTCCAAAACAGAAAAGTACTAGGAAGAGAAGTTAATATTCTTGACATTGGTGAAATCCCTGACTTTGGGTGACATGCACTATCTCCATGGAAGCAACGTGCTCTGTTCAAAGTCACTTATTGTGCCTGGAATAGTAGCCGCACTTCCTGGTTCAGGTCCCTTGCCATCTGCATCCCCACTACTCTCAGTTCTGGAGGCCAACCACCTGGAAAAACCCAAGGAGGCTCTACAGGCTGAATGCAGAAACTCTGTGGGCCCAAGGTTAGGCATCCCTCATGCATATGGCTAATCTATTACTTCTGCTCTCTTAATTCTTCCCTAAAGACTGTCTTTTGACAAACCAAAGGAGTAGTTGCTTGGACATCCATGTACAGTGGCCGAAGTGAAGAATCATCAACACTGCTTTTGCCTAGGAAAAGACAATTGTATAAATGACAAATGAAAATTTGCAAAAAACACTCTCCCCCGCACCACCTCCCAGGGTTTGCTGCATGTGAAAAAGCCAAACAAGTTATAGACACAGAAGGTTGAGGAGGGGAAAAGTTATCCCAATATATGATATAATCTAAACAGAGATTCATTAATAAAAACAATGTAACACAGTATCACAAGTTTCAACCGATTTTCTGAATGTTAATATTTAAGCTACAGCAGTTGATCTCCAGATCAAAATACACAGGGCCAGGCAAGTCAGTCAGATGTAACACTGTCTTTCTAGCAAAATATAGCATTTTACAATATTATTTGCCCATTTATAGAGAAAACTAATTAAGTGAAATCAGCTGAGATGAACTCACAGTGAAACTCTGAAGTGGTAAAATTATCTACACTTTTGATGTCTTAGTTTAGCAAAAGAAAAAAAAGGCAAATAGTTTTCATATAGGTTCTTCATACCCGGAAGTGCCAAATCCTGCCTAATCTGGTCCTGGTTAGAATGTGGATGGGTGACTTAAATGATTATCGCTGCAAACCACCCAGAGTGCTTCGGCTACGAGGGGTATAGAAATGTAAAAAAATAACATAAAATACTTTCCAATTCAGAATGCTAGATTCATTAGGATTGCAACAATAGATGATCAACACTGTGAATAAGCCTACAGTTTTAAGAAATTTTAAGAGAAAATGTCTTCCCCCTTCCCTATAGTATAATATGTAAACTTGAAATTCTCCATAATACTGCATGCAGCTGCTAAAGTGGACTACATGATTCTTTGATGCTTTTTCGCAATTGATCTCTGCAATTGTTTTTATGCAATACAACACCCACTTTGAAAATTGCAAATTACTATATCTCAACAATCCCTCAGTTACAGCAGGATATAGACACAGAGCCATTTATTGTGCTGGGGAGAGAGTAACTCATTTTGCTCTTCAGCTTTCTTTTGCTACATTAGAGCCATCTGTGATGTTTGTTGAGTGTCCAGAAAGCCTTGGCTGTTCGGAGCTAGCAAAATAAATAAATTCGGGCTTGCCACGCCTACCACAGGGTTACTTCTCCATCTAAACCAGACTGCGCCAAGCTGACACCCTCCAGATGCGTTGTCCACAGTTAAAGATAATGGAAGTTGTTGCCCGCAAATCTAGAGGGCCCCGGCTTTCTGACATCTGAAATGAACTTTTGGTCTTATGGCTTAACAACACCCTTGGCTGCTTATTCTTTCTTGACTTTCACTATTATCCAGCCGTTTCTGAATCACAAGAGAAATCCGCGAAAAAGCAATACTGCCGAAGCAGCAAGTGAGATCTTGGACAAGAGAGGACGGAATGAGCCTCCCTCTTTCCACTCTTTACGTGCATGACGTTTGCCAAACCGGCAACCAGAAAAAATGAAAATACTGCCCGGGAGGCAGATGTCATGGCAGCTGCGAAGGGAGCCGCCTACGAGCTGCTCCTATCGAAAACTCAGACGCGCCCAGGGTCCAGCCGCCTCTGCCCTTACGGCTGGATTCAACAGCAAACGAGAAGTGTTACCTTGCTGTTGCGCAGCGCCCGAAAGACTTCTCCCCTGAAAGAGCAGCAGCCCTCGCATAACCCGCAATGCCGCCGGCCGTAACACGAGCATCTTCACACCCGGCCCGCCTCCTCTCAAAGCAACACAACTACAAGCACCAGCAGGTACGACGCTTGACCCTTCACCCCGCTCAAGCGCTATTTCCGGTTACATCATCAGAGCGTGACGGAAGCTGAACCTGAACCTAGGGAAAGTCGGGATCGACAGAGATCGGAGCGGTCGAGGTGAGGTGGGGGGTTGCCGCAGAGAATGGGCAAAGTCTGTGCGAGGGAGGGGGCGGAAAACGAAGCGTTTCAGGGTAGTTTGTCTCGCTCTAGGTGTCTTTGAGCGTGAGGGAGCGGGCGCGTTCCGGCCCTTTGGTTGCCGGAGCGGTACAGTTCATGCTTGGAGTTCGTCTCCGAACCGTAATCTTCCCCGCCACGGGTTGTTGAACTCACACAAGCTGAGGTATTCAATAAACAAATGTGGCAGAAAGACACACCCGTACCTGAGTGTACTTGGAGGCTTACGACCGCCTAGCCGGAAAAAAAGTAAATTAGGGTGTCTTATCTTGAAGCCTTGTCCGCTGATCACCATCGATAATGGACCTGTTTTGTTTTCTCTGTGCCTTTTTAAGCAAAAGATTCCAAAAGCGAGCATTTTTTTAGGGGAAAAATGTTGATAGCCTTACCAGAATTGAATGTAGCCTGTTGAAGTATATCGTTTTTATATCAGAATTGCTATAATATTAACTATTTAGAAAATCGGTATATAGCTCCATATACCAGTGGGGCAAGTTCAAAGGGCAACAGGAAAAAAAGTAAAAGAAATGAACGTTAAATGAAGAACAGAATCAAAAGACCACTAAGTGTCTGCTGGTTTATGTTCTAGACGCAAGATTGCTTAAGTCATGCAAGAGAATTCCAAAATTATTAAATGGTGTTTAAGCCAGCTGTATTTATCAAAAGTTTCTGTCCTTTGTTTGCCTGTTATTTTCAGGTTCTTTTCGTTTGGAAGTTTTTTGCTAACTTGAGTTTACATTTATCACATTTTTATTTCACATTTTAGGAGTTGTACACAGGATGAGTTGCCAAGTCATTCAAGGGGGAAATCCCTGTGAGCATAAAGGGGCTTAAGAGCACAAAGAGAAGAGAAGCCATTTTGGCTAATGGATGGGATAAAATCTAATAAATAATTAAAGGTAGCTTGAACCACCAAGTGCTCTGAGGTGCTGGGTAGAAGCCTTGAGGAGGTGAGGGGAGGAAAGGGATAATGCCTAGTTGTGCATAGCTTATTCACCAGGTGGGTTTGTGTGTTGTGCAAGCGCACCCAGAATTTATATGTAGGATAAGACTGCAAATACAATGAGGTTAGATCCAAACACGTTTCTTACTAGTCTAGTCCCTGTCATTCATTCACAGTTCAGCATTAAACTTCTGTCACATTGTACACTCCCCAACCCAAAGAAACTCTTGTAGCTAAATGTTCACAAATCTGAGATCAATTTGATCACAGAGGCTTACTCCAAAAGACAGGACTAACATGACCCTAGATATATACAATGGACATCTGTACATTTTGTTGATTTAATTGTATATAGCATCACATCACATAATAAAAGGTTTAAGAAACATTAAAATATAACTTTCAGACTTCCTTTATTGTGTAAATCATATGTAATTTGAGAAAATAAACCCCTGGAGGCATAGTTTCGGTTCATTTATGTTAATTCTGTAATTACCATGTACACCTTTTGGCACTGTGAGATGAAAAAACAGAGGAATCCTTTTCAGGTTTTTCCTAGCTTCCAGAAACTTCCTAACCACCATGACTGTTCATGTAAATATCCAACTGATATGGATGTGCATGTAGTCATTAGGAAATATAGGGCTTTTTGTGAAGTACAACTTCTTAATTGAATTCCAGTTGAAATGCTAATATAGAAATGGTTCACTGAAATAAAAACAAAATACAACCTTTTTGAAATCCTTGTGAGTTGTTACTTCTGAATGTTCCATCTAGATTATGAGTGGGAGTCTTATTCATAGAAATAATAGGTGTCAATTTATGAGAGGTATAATGTATTATTTCATTTATTTTTCTAGATGCCTGTGACAGTAGGGCCATATGGCCAGTCCCAACCCAGTTGCTTTGACAGAGTGAAAATGGGCTTCACAATGGGCTTTGCTGTTGGCATGGCAGCAGGTGCACTATTTGGTACATTTTCTTGCCTCAGGTATGTTGGAGACAGACTGCTATAATATCTGTAGGACATAGGAAGAATTTCTTTCCTTACCCCACTTTCACTGACTAGGGAATGAGTTTAATGTGATATAATGCTAATGTAATAAGGTTAATGTAATCTAGCATGATTTTACTGCTTAATAACCTTTTTCTTATATACAGTATATCACAGAAGTGAGTACTCCCCTCACATTTTGTAAATATTTTATCTTTTCATGTGACAACACTGAAGAAATGACACTTTGCTACAATGTAAAGTAGTGAGTATACAGCTTGTATAACAGTGTGAATTTGCTGTCCCCTCAAAATAACACACAGCCATTAATGTCTAAACTGCTGGCAATAAAAGTGAGTACACCCCTAAGTGAAACTGTCCAAATTGGGCATTATTAGCAATTTTCCCTCCCCAGTGTCATGTGACTCATTAGTGTTACAAGATCTCCGGTGTGAATGGGAAGCAGGTGTGTTAAATTTGGTGTTATTGCTCTCACTCTCTCATACTGGTCACTGGAAGTTCAACATGGCACCTCATGGCAAAGAACTCTCTGAGGATTTGAAAAAAAGAATTGTTGCTCTTCATAAAAATGGCCTAGGCGATAAGACCCTGAAACTGAGCTGCAGCACGGTGGCCAAGACTATACAGTGGTTTAAAAGGACAGGTTCTACTCAAAACAGGCCTTGCTATGGTAGACCAAAGAAGTTGAGTGCACATGCTCAGCGTCATATCCAGAGGTTGGCTTTGGGAAATAGATGTATGAGTACTGCCAGCATGGCTGCAGAGCTTGAAGGGGTGGTGGGTCAGCCTGTCAGTGCTCAGACCATACACCGCACACTGCATCAAATTGGTCTGCAGGGTTGTCGTCCCAGAAGGAAGCACAAGAAAGCCTGCAAAGAGTTTGCTGAAGACAAGCAGACTAAGGACATGGATTAGTGGAACTATGTCCTGTGGTCTGATGAGACCAAAATAAACTTACTTGGTTCAGATGGTGTCAAGCGTGTGTGGTGACAACCAGGTGAGGAGTACAAAGACAAGTGTGTCTTGCCTACAGTCAAGCATGGTGGTGGGAGTGTCATGGTCTGGGGCTGCATGAGTGCTGCCGGCACTGGGGATCTACAGTTCATTGAGGGAACCATGAATGCCAACATGTACTGTGACATACTGAAGCAGAGCATGATCCCCTCCCTTTGGAGACTGGGCCGCGGGGCAGTATTCCAACATGAGAATGACCCCAAACACACCTCCAAGACAACCACTGCCTTGCTAAAGAAGCTGAGGGTAAAGGTGATGGACTGGCCAAGCATGTCTCTAGACCTAAACCCTATCAAGCATCTGTGGGGCATCCTGAAATGGAAGATGGAGGAGTGCAAGGTCTCTAACATCCACCAGCTCCATGATGTCATCATGGAGGAGTGGAAGAGGGCTCCAGTGGCAACCTGTGAAGCTCTGGTGAACTCTGTGCCCAAGAGGGTTGAGGCAGTGCTGGAAAATAATGGTGGCCACACAAAATATTGACACTTTGGGCCCAATTTGGACAGTTTCACTTAGGGGTGTACTCACTTTTGTTGCCAGCGGTTTAGACATTAATGGCTGTGTTATTTTGATGGGACAGCAAATTCACACTGTTATACAAGCTGTATACTCACTACTTTACATTGTAGCAAAGTGTCATTTCTTCAGTGTTGTCACATGAAAAGATATAATAAAATATTTACAAAATGTGAGGGGTGTACTCACTTCTGTGATATACTGTACCACCTAGTCTTTCAATGTCTTCCAATTGCGTATTTTAAAGAACTGACTTAAGAACTTGAGGAAATAAAAGCTATGTAGCAATATATGAAGACTTAGTTTTTAACATTTTATTCATAATAGTAAAAAAAAATCATAGTCTTGAGTTCTTCAGCTTTTACACTTCTTGGGAATAATACAAAAAGATCCTGGGAAAATAATAGTTTATAATAAATGCAGTGACTAAACAGGATGGAGTTTTAATAGTTTTGGTCTTACATACTATTTTCAGTGAGTAGTTTTCTTATACTCTCTTATACTTGCGCTCTCCTCCTTCAACCACATCAAGAGGCTCTTTAGTTCCTCTTCACTTCTTCTATTAGAGTGGTATCATCTGTGTATCTGAGGTTGTTGATATTTCTCCCAGCAATCTTAATTCCAACTGGTGATTCATCTAGCCCCACCCTTCTCATGATGTGCTCTGCATATAAATAGGCAGGGTGACAGTATACAGCCTTGCCAAACTCCTTTCTCAATTTTGAATCAATCAGTGGTTCCGTGTTCAGTTCTCACTGTTGCTTCTTGACCCGCATATAGGTTTCTCAAGAGACAAATAAGATGGTCTGGTACTCCCGTCTCTTTAAGAACTTGCCACAATTTGTTATGATCCACACAATCAAAGGCTTTAGCATAGTCAATGAAACAGATGTTTTTCTGGACCTCCCTAGCTTTCTCCATGATCCAGCATATGTTGGCAATTTGATCTCTAGTTCCTCTCCCTCTATGAAATCCTGCCTGTACTTCTGGTAGTTCTCGGTCCACATACTGCTGGAGCCTTGCTTGTAGGATTTTGAGCATAACTTTGCTAGCATGTGAAAGAGTGCAATGGTGTGGAAGTTTGAACATTCTTTGGCATTGCCCTTCTTTGGGATCGGAATGTAAACTGGCTTTTTCCAATCCTGTGGCCACTGTTGAGTTTTCCAAATTTGCTGACATATGGAGTGTAGCAATTTTACTGCATCGTCTTTTAGATTTTGAATAGCTCAGCTGGAATGTTGTCGCCTCCACTAGCTTTGTTGTTGCTCAGACTTCCTAAGGCCCATTTGACTTCACATTCCAGGATGTCTGGCTTGAGGTCAGAGACCACCCCATTGTGGTTATCAGGGTGTATAGTTCTTCTGTATAATCTTGTATAGTTCTTTTGTCTTTTGTCTTCTGCCTCTATTTGGTCCCTGCCATTTTGGTCCTTCATCATGCCTATATTTGCATGAAATGTTCTCTTCATTCTCCAATTTTCTTGAAGATATCTCTGGTCCTCCCTATTATTTTCTTCTATTTCTTTGCACTGTTCATTTAAGAAGGCATTCTTATCTCTTCTAGCTATTCTCTGGAATTCTGCATTCAATTGGGTGTATCTTTCTCCCTCGCCTTTCGCTTCCCTTCTTTCCTCAGCTATTTGTAAAGCTTCCTCAGACAGCCATTTTGCTTTCTTGCATTTCTTTTTCTTTGGGATGGTTTTAGTTGCTGCCTCTTGTACAATGTTGCAAACCTCCATCCATAGTTCTTCAGGCACTCTATCAGATCTAGTTCCTTAAATCTATTTGTCACCCCTACTGTATATTCATGAGGAATATGATTTAGGTTATACCTGACTGGCCTAGTGCTTTTCCCTACTTTCTTCAATTTAAGCCTACATTTTGCAACAAGCAGCTCATGAGCCACAGTCAGCTTCTGGTCTAGTTTTTACGGACTGTATAGAGCTTCTCCATCTTTGGCTGCAGAGCACAGAGTCAGTCTGATTTCTCTGTTGACCGTCTGGTGATGTCCACGTGCAGAGTCGTCTCTTGGGTTGCTGGAAAGAGTGTTTGCTATGACTATCGTATTCTCAACAAAATTCTACCAGCCTGTGCCCTGCTTCATTTTGTACTCCAAGGCCAAACTTGCCTGTTATTCAAGTTATCTTTTGGCTTCCTACTTCAGCATCCCAATCCCCCATGATGATAAGGACATCATTTTTTGGTGTTAATTCTAAAAGGTGGTGTAGGCCTTCATAGAACCGGTCAATTCAGCCTCTTCAGCATCAGTGGTTGGGGCATAGACTTGGACAATTGTGATGTTGAATGGTTTGCCTTGCATTCGAACTGAGATCATTCTGTCATTTTGGAGATTGTATCCCACTACTGCTTTTCCTACTGTTTTATTGACTGTGAAGGCTACTCCATTTCTTCTGAGGGATTTTCTCCCTGAGTGGGAAGATGGCCACGATTGCAGTTCCATTCGTCCAGGGAAGACGTGCGTGATCACGGGTGTGCTGCTGCAGGAAAGACGGGTGCAATCTCGGTCATCCCTCCCAGCCAGCAAGATCACGGGCATCTCCACCCCCCAGCACGCTGGGATGATGGGCGTCTGCAGGAATGACAAGCACGATCTTGGTCGTGCTGGGGAGGCGGGGAGATGGCTGCGCTTGTGCTCGGGGTGTGGGGGAGATAGCTGCGATCTTTGTTGTTGTCACTTTGCTTCACATTTTTCTGATTTAAAAAATGCTTACAGAACGGATTAACCTTATTTACACTGAACTTACGGGGAAATTTAACTTGGCTCACGACCAATTTGGGTCATGACCAGAGTCCTGGAACGGATTAAATTCATGAGCCAAGGAACCACCGTACCATGTAATGCTTCTTCATAGCCACTGTTTCTGAGGGTTCATGAGCAGTGTTCTACAAATGTATCCCAATGTATATAGTTTTTAAAGGTTTAATATCTGTTTATATCATCCTCAGCACTGATTTCTGTTATCACAATACAACCACTCATGCTGCCAGGAGGAAGATGGAGGCACCTCTTGCTGCCTCTTCTTGTAGGCCACAGAATCTGCTTCAGAGAGATGGGACACTTGGGGAGCAGGGGCAGGGAGATTTGGAAAAAGTTGTCTCCTTCCATTAGTGGGATTTTCCATTGGATTAAAATAATATTAAAAGAAGCTCCTTTATTCTGAAGTTACTTGGGTATCAAGCCATTTACTGTCAAATGTTTGTGTGTATATGAGCAGGATCTCAGTTCCACTCTCAACATGGGGTAGATTTTTCTCTTGATCCTATGATTTCTGATGTCAAATACTGAAGAGCAACTCCACTTAAGATCAAAAGAATCCATATCCTGCTTATTCCTCAGCTTACTGGAAAGCATAAACTCAAATATTTCAAGATTTGCAAGGCAAACTTATTTGCTTGCCATCAGATAAAAAAATTGTCCTTGTTTATTGCGGTAAATAACCCATTGTACAATTTTGTTCCTTCTCTTTTAGGATTGGCATGAGAGGACGAGAACTGATGGGTGGCATTGGCAAAGCCATGATACAGAGTGGTGGAACATTTGGAACATTTATGTCAATTGGCATGGGTATCCGGTGTTAGATTGGAATGTTAATTTTTTTACCATGAAGATTAATACTCCCGCTATGTAATATAATAAATATCTTTGCACCAGGACTGAGCGAAGTCTCTGCCTTTATAGCAATATCAGCAGTTTGTAATATCTTCATACAAACTTAGCAAGACCAGAGAACAATGAATACCTTTCTAGCAATACAAAAAAACTTTTGAATTTGATTTGAAATAGTTGACAACCAGGTGGAACAATTTTAGTAGCATCCTTTTCAACTGGATAACTGGTTTTATTTCTTAGGTGGGTATGTTTTTTATCAGCTCACTGATTATTCAAAGATTTTAATATTAGCTTTGCTGTATAAAGTTTGCAGAAGCAAGCTCTAGTGAAAAACCATTTAGGTTGTCTTTCATATATATAGATAACAACAGACTCTTCTATCAACAGTAGTTTAGTAATGCAGATGTTGCCCAAGGAGGCTGTTAACTGAATACAAACTGCTTCCAATGTCTTGAAGTTCTTCTGTACTCCCATTTTGATTCTCATAACAAGCTTTGAAGTTAGACTGAGTGCATGACTAGCCCAAAGTCACCCAATGAGCTTCATAGTTGAAGGAATAGATCTCCCAGATTCCTTGTCTAACACTCCAGCCTCCACACCAGTCTACACAAATCAAATGGTTTTCAGAGGCCCAATGCCTAATACAAGGAAGATGTCAATATGGTTATTACCACAATAGGAACTGCATAAGATCTTTCATGCATCTTTTAATTTGCATATAGAATGAGATATTTATAGTGTTATTAAACCATTGGTAAGTGTTCATATAGTATAACTCTTGCTTTATTTGTTCACACTCTGCCCCTCATGTATTTTCATCTGCTGAATTTGTGATCACCACTTGCACATTATGTAGTGTCTTTTAGTCCCTGAAAAGGTATTGTCCCTCTTTAAATGTGCCTCAATGGCTCTCACTAGTGCATCATGGTTAGGAAGGCAATTCACATCTGGTCTTTCAAAAACAAATGTTTCCAATATTTAACGAGGCAAGATTTTGGAAATGAGCACAGCAACTCATTCTTAGAATTTTTGCGTCCTGTCTTGCATAAAGACAATAGAAGTGTAAAGGTAAAGGTTTCCCCTTGACGTGAAGTCCAGTCATGCCTGACTCTAGGGGGCGGTGCTCATCTCCGTTTCCTAGCCAAGGGAGCCAGAGTTTGTCCACAGTCAGTCTCCATGGTCATGTGCCCGGCATGACTAAACAACGAAGTGTACGGAACGCTGTTACCTGCTCACCGAAGTGGTACCTTTTATCTACTTGCATTTGCATGCTTTCGAACTGCAAGGTTGGCAGGAGCTGGGACGGAGCAACAGAACTCGCCCCGTTGTGCAGATTCGAACCGGTGACCTTTTGATCAACCAGCCAAGCAGCACAGTGGTTTAAACCACTGCGCCACCTGCAGTCCTCAATAGAAGTATAAGTGAGTAATAAGAAAAGCAATAGCCAGGAGAAACTGCACTAGTTGAGGCAGAATTGACCTTTTGGTAAGGATTGCTGGATGAAAAATACTACTTCCAACATCTGACATTTACATCCCCAACAAGGGCATTTCTAGATGTTCTGACCTAGGACATCCAATGTGGCAGTGGCTAGTGATGGGATGGAACTTTGTTGATTGGGAACTAGAACCCGTTTCTCCCATAAAACTCAGTGGATAACTGGGGCCAGTCACTTATTTTCAGCCTATCCTACCTCACCAGCTTCTTATGAGGATAAAATGGAGATTGGGGGATAACAAAGTGCCTTGGCTTCTCTGAAGAAAGGGAAGGATATCAATATAATCAATTCCAATAAAAAGGACAAAGCCTTTTCATAGTCCTCCACATTCCAGTAAGAAATTAAGCTATATTTTCTCTATACCACAAACATCATAGCTTGCTTTTAAGATGCCAGGTCCTTCACAATGAAGAAAAACTGAACAAGACATCAAGGGTGAAAAAAGGAGAGGAAATAGCAATTCAATCTAAGAATATAAACTGTTTGGAATAGGAAACCACCTAGCACAAGCAGTACCACTCTTAAAAAAAGCAGGCTAAAGGGCACTGTCCCCAAACAGGACTAATTTCAATGCTGTGTACTAGTGTTTAAGTGACCCACATGCACACACCAGGTTCTATTTACATAAGCAAAACTGGAAAATGTAGGGCAAAAGTCAGAACTTTACTTGCAGAGGGAATAATGCTGATTTTCAAGCATTTTTAACTAAACCATACAACTAGTGTTCCTCCATTTGCAGCTAACATCCTTTTAAAAAATGCTTCTGGAAGCCTTTAAGAGAATTTTATTTGAGTGGTTCTTACAAAGATTGTTGCAATATGAAAGTCATTTGTTGATAGAAATATCAAGCTGTTCTGTCAAACACACTGAAGTAACCCAAAAATATATTTCAGAGCTCACAGAGCTTAAAAAAGAGCAGAGATTATATGCAACCAGACAAAATATATTCCTGCATTTCCTACTTCAACTTTCAACTAGATACATTTCCCTGCAATCAGTGGAACTTTTATTTGGAAATGCAGAGATAGCTTTGTTTGGAATTCTAAACACACCTTACACCTTATTTACATGAAACTTTTACAGAGACAATCAAAAGTTACCATCTAGAAATAAAATTCTCTAATCCCCCCACCCCAATTTTGCCAACTGGTCAACATTAAGTGAGCAGTTCAGCTGACCAAAAAATCACTCAGTAGCCTCTTGAATTTTCAATCCATACAAAACACACTAAATATGTCCAGTTAATTCGGCTATTAACCTTTAGCAGAGCATCTACATTTAAGTGAATGTAAAATGCAGAACCTGCATTAAAAGAAAAGGCTTGTGAAACATTAAAAATCATGTCCTGTCCACCTTTTACAGAAGTCTTTTCTATAAGCTACATCTGTTCCTACAGCTCACTTTAGCCAAATGTTCTAAATGTACAAGTAATACAAGGCAGAACAAGTAGTCAGCTTTGTATACAGTGGGAATGCTAATCAAGAGAATGAACACGGAGCATTCCTGCTTACTATATTTTTTTGTTTTGTTGTTTAAAGGTAACAGGAAATGTACACAAAAGGACTTTACACCCTTTCCTTTTGTTTTCTTCTAAATAAATGGTAACTCAAGTCTTCCTTCAAAAATAGCTATGTACAAAACTGACTAAGTCCATCTTCATCGCCGAGTAGGAACCAAGAGCTGGGTTGCAGTCATAGAATCTGGGAAAAGGTTGTGGTATGTTGGAAGAGGTACATATGCTGCTGTGATCATTTTACCTGCCAGAGGAAAGGAAGAAAAAAGAAACAAAAACAGTTTAGCATTCTGCATTTATTAAACATGAGTAGTCAACGAAGGAAAATGCATGGCATTGCAAAGCCTCAAGGAACCTAAAATTGATTTAGAGGTTCCATAACATTAAAATGTTTTCCAGAACAAGATTTTAACCAGTCAATTAAAAATATTAAGAGGGGGACAAAAACAGCTCACACAATAAAATATTCCAAAAATCTGGGATGGGCACTAAGGAGTAACTCCGTGTTGTATCGAATCACCTTCAGAGCTTTTTATAAGGCACAAAGGTTTACCTTCTGTTTGGCTAAGAATCATGGGCAACTGAAGGCTTTTTTTTGGTCTTAATACAATTGCTTATGAAGTTCTAGGTCAATGGTAGCAAACATGGCTGTATTGACAGCATTGACTTCCTAGCCATGACGTTTTATCAAAATCTCTGAATAGTTTGGCAGAGATACTTTTGGCCACAATAGAAACCTGTAAAGGGCTTTATAATACCCTGAATCCCTGGCCCTTGTGGTAAGACACCCCTGGGATCTAAAAGAACAGGGTCTGTCTCTATTTTTCAAACAGGCTCTCTACATGAGGGGTGAGGGATCCCCTTGTCCCATGTTTCTGGTAACTGGGCCACATGCCATCAGTAGGCATGGCTAACACCAAAACAGGACATTTAAGAAGCCACCCAGCCATCCACAAAATCACTGGCCTTCCTATATCCTGCAGCTTTAATGAATTTACCCCTCTGGGTAGGGGTTACCCCCAGTTAACCCCTAACCAGCAATTCTCCCAAATAATTTTTCCATTCCTAAAAAAATAATGAAGTGTGGCTTTCTCCAGTGGGTGTTCTCCTATTGTTTTGGACTATTGTTCACATTAGCTATCTAGAATGGCCAGTAGTCATTGATGTTGTAAGCCGCCCCGAGGCCTTTGATGTTGTAAGCCGCCCCGAGGCCTTGGCAAGGGGCGGCATAGAAATGTTTTAATAAATAAATAAAATAAATAAATAGTCAGGAATGATGAACGCTGTACACCAGTACATTTAAGGAGACCCAGATTAGGGAAAACTGCAGCACTTGTAACAGACATTCCTCTTACACAAAAAATTCCTTTCAAAGTTTTTTCCCTCAACACTTCAGGAATGGGAGGTACCTGCAGGAAGAAAGGAAGTTGGGAAAAAACCTAGAGCAGCAGGTGGAAAAAGAAGTGGAGCAATACCAACCCCAGCCAGCTACACTGGAATGCAGGGAGTGTGTTAGAGACTCCATGTTACTGTGAAATGTTGTGAGACCTTTTTAAGAAGAGTTAAAGGGAAACAGACACCTTTAACAGAGGTATTATAAGAGACCAAGCTGGACAGGAAGACTGAGAGGTTAATTAGCCCATAGGTGGAGGTTTGCAACCCCTTTTCTCTACCATGTTACACAGCAATATGGTAAAATATTAAGAGTTTACTGACCTGCAAACCACCTTCCATGTAATGCATTGACAGCTGCAATTGCTGCAGCTATTGAAGGGCATTTGACATACACGTTGCCCTGAAATACAACCAAGTGTTAATTGCTTCTAGCAAGGAATTTATTTTCTGCATCCAGCTCCTCTCTTTTTACTTGCAGACCAGTAGAAGTCAGCAGTGTAAATAGTTAGAATAGGTGAAAAGTTAAATTTATTTAATACAATTATATCATATTTTTTCACAAAGTGAATTCAAAGCAGCTTACACTAAAGTACTTCATACAATAATGGGTAATAAATTACAGGAAATCACATTAAATAATCACTCACAGAAGAAAACATCACAAAGGGGACAATTCTTACGGTGCCTAGACTGGAAAGAGAGCACCAATCTTGAAGCTGGGAATTTGTGTTCAAACACACAGACCAGCAAAGAAAGAACCATGCCAGCTGTCTCTCCAAGAATGGGAACTTGACTTTTGAGAGGGGTAAAAGGGTATCCACGTAGGTAGAGAGGAGACTGTAGAGATCAGGATATGATATACATGACATATCCTGAGTCTTCTGCTGTCTCGTTTCCTCTACCTTCAAAGCACCTGAGTCAGATGACCATAAATGTAGAGTGGGAGCAGCAGGAAGGTGATCACCTCCTCCACTCCACATATCATGCTTTTAATGCTTTGAAGCTTATAGATACACTAACTGGATTCTGCCCTAAACCAATTCCAAAATAATGCTCAGTTAAAAGCTTTGTGAAGCTGCAATCTCTTTGTTAATCATCTAAAAGATGCTGAGGACTGATGAACTTCATACATTGCATTCCACAGGTTAGGAGCCAAACCAAACAGGCTCTCCTGTATCTCATTCATCAATTGTCCCAGCCACATGTTGGGCAGCTGGGACATGCAGTAAGTTGTTGGACCCTTTTTCTGTTGAAACATGCTTAGGATTACTGTATCAACACACACTATGTATTAATATAGTGCAATCTGGAGGTAACTAATGATCAACTTCGCATAGTCTGATTCTGTGAAGAAGCCTCACAGCTGATATACCAGTTGGAAAAAGGTGTCCCAGCCACCTACCCACTGAAAGGAAGTTCAGGGCCAAATATCATCCCCATGCTACAGACTTGACTTTTTAGTGTCTGAAGACCGCTTGCACACCTAATCCCAGGTTAGTTAAACAATCCACCCACTGACAACAGTACTTCAGTGTTGTGTGGATTAGACTTCAATGTTACCTGTTTTCCACTAAGATTGCTACAAATCAGAGTTGTTCTATATCTGACAGAAAATGTTGATAGAGACAACTACAAACACACTAACTCTGTACTCTTGCAGCTGCTGATTCTTGCTTGTTAAACCCATGTTTGACCTTACATTGACACAGATGGATAAACAGTTGTGCTCTGACAAATCAATACTGAGTTATGGTTTCATTTTAGTATATTTAGCCTGATCCTTTTGTAAAACCAGAAAGGTAGTTCACTGTATTATTACTTTGGCTACAACTTGCAGAAGTTTAAGAACAGACAACCTTTGGGTACTGATTTTAGCAACATACCTGAGCTGAATTTTTGTCTACATAAATATGAACCACTCCACCATGTTTGTTACATTCCTCAATCACATCATCCTTAATTTCTGTATCCCAGCCAGCTTCTTCTTCACTGCAGAGGAGGAAACCAAAAGTCTTATGAAATTCATCAACTCTTATTTATACTCAACAGACACTTAAAAGTAAGCTTAGAGAAGATTAACTTACGTCTGAGGGTTAAACATGTTGGAGAGCTGAAAACATTGTGTTGCAAGTGGTTGTACAGAAGCAGCTGCAGCCAAAACTGAAAAGAAGATAATTTTTCCCTTATTTTTAAAAGCAAACACAATTCAGTTCATGCTTAAGTTTTTAAGAATGCATAACTATTCAATTTATACTGAAGTTACTTTACATTGAACATTTGCAATGCAGAATTACAAAAGAAAAGTCAGAAGGTTGGCACTTATCACTTCTTGGTTTGTGAAGGCCTTCAGGATGGTTTTACTATTATTCCTAACTCAAGATGCAGGGATTATACTAATGAAACTTCTAGGGCTTTACCTCCCCACTTTCAAAGCATAGCCAAGCTAATAACAGAACAAACTAAGATCAAAATTCAGTGTTAGCAGTGAAAGGCAGCATAGCTAAGGAGTGCCTCACACCTGTTGATTATGTTATAGAAAACTTGGAGTGAAGACCTGATGATGAAAAAGAGCCAATCAATGCAACCAAAACCTTTCTGATAAGTGCCAACATTTCTTTCCCTGTTGGTGTCAGGCCAGAAAATACAAAGCGACCAGAACACTTGGATGGGATGCCTGGTTATTTTGTTTTTTAGTGTTTTGCAACATTTGTTATCCCAGTGTTGCTTGTATGGAAGCAGAAATTAACTCATTCGGTTTTTTGTGAATATGTTTGTTAGCTAAGGAACCTGAGGCAATTAGACTAGACCAGTTGGCAGATCACTACAGGCTATTGTGAGTTATTTAGCCTCAGAGGAGTTAAATATTCAGAATGGCAGTCCACACACACACTACGAGTCCCAACTGGGACTGTCCTGTCCTCTGAACCTTGCTCCACTGGGGGTTGTTGGAGGATTACATATTCAAATTCAGGCCTGCAAGAGTCACGGTTAAATAAATCATGGTGAGGCTAGCATCTCAAGTGAACTAAGTCATGTCTTGGAAAACATTAACAAAAGAGTGAAGGAATAGGAGGGAGGGAGGACAGGCAAGGGGATTATTTTTTCCTCTCAGATATTCCATAAGTCCTGCTGATCTCCTGAGCTAGGAAGCAAAAGTAATGAGAGGGGCTCTTTCAGGACAGGCAAAGCCCTAACATTTCATTAGCATAATAATTCCAGCGTCTTGAAGAAGGAGAAGTAAAGCTAATCCTGAGACCCTCCCATACCAAAGAATATGACCTCTCAACATAATATATAAAACTTTCATCTGATGATAAGCTTATCTACTCATCTGCTTGAGCCACTGACCTGGTTTTACCTCACACCAGCAAATCCTGGGCAATTTAATTCAGGAATTGAAAGGAAAAACAGATTGTGCAAGACATGCATTTGTCTTTTCTACTTTTAATTACCTCACTTCTGAGTTGTTTGTGAGATGCAACCCAGAACCTGAGCTGTTTATGGGTTTTTGAGTCCAGGGTCAAATCAAACAACCATCCAGGGCCAATTACTGTCAGCAGTACATCTAAACCAGGTCCTTTTTTCTTGCAAAGCTAGTTACTAAATGCTTCAAAAACAGTATTTCAATGTAATCAATTTTAAAACCACATGGAAGAGGCAGGGAATGCATCAGCCAGATATGCAACTAACTTATGTCATTCAATTAATGTGACTACACTATGCTTTAGTCCATTAATAGCCCTCTGAACTTTATTTTCTGAGGCCAAAATAATGTCTACAATATGAACATATTCTCACTAAAAATAATGTGTCTAACTGGGAACCAAGGGAATTTTTCTAAATTAACATCTGCCTCTAGTAACTAAAGAAAAGTGTTAATCGTCCATTTCTTTCATTTTATTTTTATTTTATTTAAAAATTTTGTATCCCACCCTATACAGTGTCTCATGCAACTCTATATGTACAATTCTACAGAGACTAGAGTACAAGCCTAGGGGCAGGATAAAATGATTGCACACAGAATCCTGTCTCAGAAAATGAAACAAACTGTACTCTTTTCATCTCAACATTTTCAGTGTTATTTACTTTTAACACAGTGATGTGGGCATAACATACTGAATAGGACATGATATGTTGACAAGCACTCATCTACAACTTTGAAACTAATGTGTTTGCAAATGACACCTATACATTGTTACTAACAAACTGATGAAATGCAAGATTTTCTGTGGGGAAATTAGGCACTCAAAAATTTCCCATTTTGAAATTTTCCACCTCACGTTAGTGCTTTATTTAAACAAGCAACATTATCAAGTCATAATTCAAGTTAAATATTACCTTATTTTAACAATGACACCTCCATTTAAACTAAATATCATCTTAATTTAGTGATATCTTCATTTGTACCTTACTGATACCTCAAATTTATTTGCAAACATCAAGGGGCAGAGGGAGAAACAGTTTTGTTTTGTTTGCATCCAAGGTTTGGGTGATGGAACCCAGAAATTGGTTTCATTTCTCAACCAAGCTGCAATGTAAGTTGAGGGCTATCTCAAGCTTTGGGGGTTACTTTTCCCCAGAGACAGGGGAACACTTGCCATGGCAAGCAGGAATGATATGGATGACAATTTTCTAGTCTAAGTATAACACTTTTCAAATTCAGTCTCACCTTCACTTTGTTGCGAAAGCCTTGTCTGCAAATCTAAAAAGAAAAGCAGAATATTTAATATCCCAATATTTGGAATATATACTTCTTACACACACCCAGCACACGAGTACTGGTCATCCTGTGGGTGGATAGTCTGGTATATAGGCAACACTAGGGGAAAGAGAACATCTGAGTATCACACAAGCTTTTCAAAACTGGTGCAGCATATATTTAAACTGTGCATCATTCTCTAGCCAACCTGAGCCATCTTAAACTATCTGGGGCTGGAGATTAAGGATTACAGGAGAGAAAGGCAGGGACTACATAGGAAGAATTCTAAACTGCATCACAGTACAAATGTGGGGTACAAAGGCAAGGGCTGACGGTTCATTTGCTTAATAAAAGCAGGTAATGTGGTGTCAACATAAAATTTGTGTTAACACTGCAGTCACAACTATATAACCCAACACCCATTTTAAAAAGCTGTAGATACTATTATGACCTCAGAAGCCATACTTCAGAATCTGACCCTTTCCAATGACCCCTCACAGTTGTGGGAAGAACAATGCTGGATGCTTCTTGAGGCCACACGTGTGGTCCAATATGGAGGTAAAAAGAGATGGCTCTAGTGGGAGGGTTGAGGAGAGACTGCGATATAAGAAACACCTATAACCTCACCAGCATCCACCAGTTCATTTCCTCTAGATGGGCTCAGAGGCCCATCTAGAGGAAAACATGAAAAAAGAGAAGTGAAAATTGTTCCCTCCCAACCTGATGGCAACAGCCTGACAGGACATCACATACTCAAGACACTTCGTATAATGAGGATATAATCCATTAAGATTGCACCCAAAGTTACGATAGCATGTGCTATGACTTAAAACATCAATAGCTCTCAAGTGATGTTCCCATTTCATTTCCCAGTAATTTAGCAGAGAGCTAAGTTCTTAAGGAGCACAATTAAACTAGACTGAAAAGTGTATCATGCTCAATTATGTGAATAAGGCTGCAGTCCTATACACATTCATCTGGGAATAAATCCCACTGAACTCAATGTGACTTCTAAGTAGACATGAATAGGATTCCTCTATAAGTGACTGCTTTTTCTGTAGACTAGCTTCCAGATTACAGTATTTAGAAAACAGGTTTTTACCTGCTACAGCACTAAATGCTAATGATCCACTCATCTGCAGAGCTTGCTGTGCAGCTGGAGGGATCTGTAGACCAGTACCTGGAACAAAAAGAATTTATTTTATGCTAGATGCTCAATGTCCTGAGAATCAATATAGCTAAATTAAAAAGGCTAAGTTAGAAATGCTCCAGAATACGGGTGGCTGGGACCTTTAAGTTACGCAAAACTCATCAGTAGATTGAATTACAGTAAGATGCACGATAATGCAGTGCCAAAAATTTAAAGAGATAACACTGAGTCTGTTTTTTTACCAATGCACTTACCCTCAGCAAGTCTGGCCATCAACTGAAGACGGCCAGTTGTTCCCAAGTCAATCCCAGTCCTTTCCAGTTCATCACTGTCCAAAAATGAGCTTGCACTGGATGCATCTGTACGTTCAGTTACATGACCTACTTTCATTGGCCTGCCAGCTAGCTCAAATCCATTTAGTTGTTCCAAAGCCTTTTTAGCACACTCAGAGTCTGAAAACTAAACCAATTCATATTTGGTTATTATTAACGAGACACATTGTCAGCATAAGTTTCTGCTCCATATTTTGAAAAGTAAGCTATATCCTATAACATTTCAATCATAAAACTAGTGTCAATGGCCTTCAAATCACTGCTCTAGTCTTACAACAACTGGCTTTTAAGAGCTGAATAAGAAGCCAGCACACATATAAAGATATATTTGCATCTCCTATAAAGATACAAATACAGACATAGAAGGGACCTTAGCTTAGTGCTAGAGCACATGACCTTCACACTATATCCCAGGTTCAATCCCTTATATCGTTCATTAAAAATCAATCCAGATGGCATTGCAATAGGAAAATCCTCCACATTAGATCTTGAGTGGTAACTGCCAGCTGAAACAGACAATATAGGGCTTGATGGAGAAATAGTCTGACCTGGTATAAAGCAGCTTCTAGCATTCTTACAGTGCCTTGCAGAAGTAGTCAAACCCTTTGACTTTTCAACATTTTGTTGTGTTTTAATGCAGACGTGCCCTGAATTTGACTTACAATGTTAACACTTGATGTGCATAAGGTAAGCATGGTAGAGGCACAAAATATTGCAAATTTTGTTTCATGTAAACAAAAATCACCATTTGTTGGGTTCATAAATATTCACCCCTTTGACTGTGACATGCCTAAATAAGCTCTTGTGCAACTTGCTGCCTGCAGAAGTCATTGTAAGTGACTGAATGGAGCCCACCAATGTTCAATTCCAGTGCCACATTGTATACAGCTGTTTCTGAAAGGCCCCAGAATTTACTGGAGAGCATCTAGTACCTATATAAACAACATGAAAAGAGCTATAAAAACACCTCTGGAATAGTTACCCTGAAGCACCAAGCAGGGTTAGGTTATTTTAAAAAGCCCCAAACTACAAATGCTCCCCAGAACACCACGATATCTATTGTTACAAAATGAAAAAAACAAACAAGCCATGGCTTCATAGGAATTAAAGAAGGTTATCCACCAACACCTAGTAAGAGAGACCAAAGGAGCTGGAGAGATCAGCAGATGAGAGAAATTGTTCTTGGGACATACTATCACTCAGTACTTGATGAAGCTGAACTTAATGGAAATGTGGTGGGAAAAAAGCCATTCTTCAAACAAATGAATACCAAAGCCCATTTGGAGTTTGCAAAAAAGGCATGCATGAGACACAACAAACATTAGTAAAAAGGTTCCTTGGTCTGCTGAGACAAAAACTATTTATGCCTTGCTTCTTATTGCCCTGAAACATCATCCCATGGTGAAACACAGTGGTAGCTGCATCACACTGTGGGAATGCTTCTTCTAAGAAGGGATAACCAACTGATCAAGACTGAGGGGCCAATGGATGGAGCCAAATGAAGGGCAATTCTAGAGGAACTCTTGTTTCAGTCTGCAAGGGACCTGGAAATGGAGCAGTGACCATATGAAATTTTCTTGATATAAGATTGATAGGAAGTTGATACCCAGAGATCCAGGATCAGTCGAAGTCCTGCATCCCAATTCAGTACCATAAAGTATCAGGGTAAAAGCCATATTGAAGCCAAAAAGGAAGGACTCGTTCTGTAACTCCATTTGGAAGCAGTAAGTCTACCTTCACAATTAAGCCAGCAGATGGATTTGTACACCTTACAATACTGAGAAATAGAAAGACATAAACTTGATCCTGTATTCCTGGGCTTCACAAATAGAACCCAACCATCCAGTGTTATTGTTTCCCAAGTGGAAAGGAAACAAGACAAATTTCAAAGACTGGGGTAGAAGAAAAGGGACCAGCCTGAGAAAACAGTCACTATGGGTTTCCATTGGTTGTTTGAACCCATGGTCGAGCCGTTCCTGCATTTAGAATGGGATGTTGACCGCTGCTGAGAAGAGCAGTCTGCTTGGGCCTGAGATGGGTAAGAGGACAGGTTGCATCAGAACCACTTACAGGATTTTGACAGTAGTTGCTAGTTAAATTCCTTCCACCTTGCAGCTGTCCATGCGTCTAATTTGCTCTTTCATCTTTGCACTGAAGATTCCCTCCCTGTCAAAAAGTAGCTCTTTGATCTTGGAACAGACCTCTTGCAATAGACCTGTTGAGCGCACCCTCTTCAATTCCACTGTTTCAACTATCACTTCGGCAGTGCAGTCCACCTAGTGCCTGGCTATGTTGATCTGCTAACTGATGGAAGAGCCAAGATACTTCTACCTGGAATATCCTAATTCCCTTTCATCCTCTGGTAGGTGGTCAAAAGGGAGTTAATCCTGTCCCAGAGAAAAATTTGTAGCGAGCCATGGTGGCTTGATAGTTCAGCACCCCCAGTCCCAAGACAGGAGTTTATGAATCTCTCCATCAGATCCAGGCTGCAGCTTTCCCTGTCTACTGGTGTGTAATGCTCACAGTGCAGCTGTCCATGAACTAACTCAACAATGATAGAATTCAGTCAAGGATGCTGGAACGGGAAGGGCATTTCTTCCTCTCTCTGTATTAATACTAGAACCCCAGGTTATCCTTTGAAGCTTAGAAGGGAAGTTTAAGGCAGATGAAAGTAGTGCTTCTTCACACAATTTATAACTATAGAATTCTTTGCCATGGGAAGAGGTGATGGTCACCACTTTGGATTATTTTAAAGGACGAATGGACAATTTTTTGGTGGAGGCAGCTATCCCTGGCTACTGGTTTTGCTGGCTATGGTCTGCTACTGTGTGAACACAGCGCTGAACTGGATGGATCATCAATTTCATCCAGGGTGGTTTTTCTTACATTCTTATATTTTCCTGCACTCCACACGTCTTCCAAGTGCTTGAGGTCAATCTCATGGAGGAAGGTAACTGCTTTCCACAGTTGCTATACCATCACTGGCATGGGGGGAGAAACAGTATTGTTATGGGGGTCAATGCTTCTACGTGAACAGCATCAAAGACCTGTCTGTTGCTGTGTCCACCCCTTCCCACCATTTGGAGGCCTTTTTCTGAAAAGTAACCCAGTTCTTCTGAATGGAGAGGCAGAATTTGTGATCCCCACAGTGACTTCCAGAAAAGAGAGACAGAACCACTACTGAGCACTGGGCCAAGTCTGAAAAGTAGTCTTCAGCACTGGAAGGAGGTGAAGCTGATCACAGTCTAGAATGTACAGGAGAATGGTATGATAATCAGCACAGTGGCATGGTTCAGTTGTAGTCCCTGAAAGGGTCATAGACCAAGGAAATGGTAATGGAGCTCTAGACCATGGTGGAAGTATATGGAATGAAGAGTCTCCATAGAAGCACTCCTGCTTTCCAAAGTGGAGCTTGAGATGGAACTCCAGTTAGTACCAAGGATAATGGAAGGCACCTCAGTCCTGAGGATATTCTCAAGGGTCCTACTATGCACAGTACAGGAGGATGTACCATTCCAAACAGCTGTCCTAGTCAGAGAGAGGGGAGTGGGGAGTGGGTATCTACAGCTGTTGGTTCCATAGTAGTCAGACTCCATCAACATTGGAGCACGCGCTTCTGAGCAGCACAATACCATGGTTTTGAGGGAAGGACAAGCCAGCAGTTGCAAAAGCAATGTATCTTGGATCTCACCATCAGACACTAAGTTGACAAGATCACTTCCAGCCTTGATACCATAAGATCAGGTACTAGAATGCTTGGTACCAATGGGTCTTTCCAGATTTGAGCTGTGACTCTCTCAATGCTGCTTACTGCCCTTAGATTTTGCAGCTTCTACTGATTTTGCTACTGTGGCCTTCTTTGCCAACTTCTTAGTTTTGGACACCTTCAAATAACACCCAAAACGAAGCAGATGCACTTGAACATTAGGCTGGAGTCTCTAAAGTAGTCTTGGAGTCTACCACTTGATATGCTTTGCTCATAGCTTTGCTCTTAAGCAGTCCGACAAGCATTTTTGCAAGCTTGTCTTGATGAAAGTTTGGCAAGTGAGGGCAAGAGTTGATGACATAGCCTTCTCTCAGGCAAAAAAGACAAAGGAAGTGCCCATCAATAGTTGAGAGTTGTCTCCCACAGTGCACACAGTTTGTGGAAGTGCTATATGGTTCACAAAGGAACTACAAATGTTCAGGAAGAAGAGACAGGAAGAGGAATGGAAAAGAATGAAGATTCTAAAGAAGAATGGAGTTATTACTCTGCAAAAATGGGCAAAAGTCAGTGGAGCAGGAGAAAAAATAGTAGAAAAAATAACTAGAAGGAAGAGGCAAAAGAGAGAAAAAACAGAGAAGCAGAAATGCACATAAAAATCACTATTGATAACAAATGGACAAGCTTTCCAAGGTTGCCACAAAGGCAGCTGAGGAAAAACTGAGGGAATGAACAGGAACCCCTCTACTATACCAACTCTGAAACTAGGATGGGGGTTCCTGCCAAAATTATCTCAAAGAAACCTCCCAAAATCAGGCTCTATACAGGTGCAACGCCCATATGTGTGTTGGATGGAGTCCGCAAAGAACTGCTAACCTTATACAACTTGACAAGGGTGGAGCAGTTCTACCAGGAAGAAAGGGCCAACTCAGGATCCAAATGTGCAAACCTGGCAGGAGGCTGATAGATGTAATTAGTGCCAAAGGTTCTCCTATCAAATATTAATTCAGTGGGTAAATACTTATGAAACCAACAAGTGCCAGTCTGGTTTTGTTTACTCTTATGCAAAAATAAAAAAAAATGTTTTGCACCTTTACACAGCTGCACATCTTGAGTAGATCAAATGGGAACAATACCAATTCAATCAATTCAATTTCAGGTTGTAAGACAGCACAATGTGAAACATCTGGGGCAGGAGGTACCTTTGCAAGACATTGTATGTACATTCTGAACATTTCACCATTGTACCATGTAAGCCACATGGATACTGGACGTTTCTATCCAAAGTGGGAGATTAAACACCCATACCATTTCTACCAAGAAATGCAGAAAAAATACTGTGACATACCACCATGAGGTTCAAAGGACTGATTTAATTCAGATTATATTCACTAGCTTTAACTAAAGTAGCATATTCCTGTCTGTGGACAAAATTGTCTTCATCTCTGCATTTTCAATTTGCCTCTATAAATACCATAACATACACTACTGAAGGCCATATAGGGCAATGAACAGCCATTCTTATTTAGCACTCTCCAGGCCAGTCTGACAGTAATTGCTCATGTCTAATAAAAACTGGCATTATTCTACCATTGCAAACACACCCAAAACCAAGAAGTTTCAAATTAAAGGTTCTTGGTTTTAATTACCTTATGTTTCAGAATTGTTAACATCTGAACTTTTAAAATAACTTCAAGTTCCATTTTCAAATCAAGTTCAAAGCCCTTTTACTTATTATACAAGAAAATCAATCCATGTTTATTATACGCAGTAGGTAACCTAGGATATATGCCAGTGGATTAATGCTAACATGAAATTGAAGAAAAAAAGCTGTAGTTAAGATGCAATTGTAGCACACTTCCTTGAAAGCATGATCTACTGATTTTCAATTGAAACCTAAGAGCAAGTAAACAAGTTTAGAATGAATGTACTAATGACCTCTTGTGACATTTATTATCTCAAGAGAAAACTACTTTTTAAAACCTGTGTTCCAATCCATATTTCAATCCTAAATATATTTTAAATGAAGTCTCACTTAAATTGAGGAGACTAAGTGTTTAAAAGTTTTAATTCCTTTATCAATATCCTCACAAGAGATCCTGGCATTTTCCTGGCAACATTTTTTGATATTTTTAATATTCTTCTGTAAAAGTCCATGATTTTAAATTAATGACTAATGCTTGCTGTTCTGATATATGCCTAAGTTGTAAGAACAGTGAGACTATTTTACAGTAAACAAATGGAAGATGATCACTGCAGTTAAAACCAAGCATTTCATTTGACAAGTCATCATTATGTTAAGTTTATAAACTTACAGTAATAAATCCATATCCTTTGGAACGGCCTGTTTCACTGTCCATCATCAGCTGAATGCTTTCAATCTGAAAAGGATGATGATTAGCCATTAGTATAATAAAATTAACACTCAAGTCTTAGTTATACAATATAGAGTCAGTTTGTCCAAAACTATACCTCAAATTTGACCATACAAGCGGAGTGTTCTACTATTTTCCTCAATGCATGAAACTGTATTAGTTCTTAAGGAAATATGTGTATTTCAAAGATAAGAGCCTGTTCACTTGTTATTCTATCATGACATGATGCAATGCTTACACAGCCTCTTCCTGCACTACTTGGTCACTCATTGGTTTGCACTTGCATGCAAACCAAGTTATAGTATGTTTGTTGCAAACCAGGATAGAGAAATAGACAATGCAAGGAGAAAAGGAAATGTTCTCATAGGTTTGTTCTCATAGTGCCAAAACATAGTTTGATGTACATAGGAACTGTCCCCAGTATTTGTGAAAGCACAAAACATGATAGTGCCTACACTTTGAGATGATTTTCAGAGGCTCTGTTCATGTACCCATCAATGAGATCATTTAGGATGGGAATTGTGAGGAAAACAGCCTCTCCAGCTGCGGTAACATGCTTATGGAATTCAATTCCAGCTGAGGTTGATATGGACCCATCATTATGAGCCTTCAAGCAAACATTGAACACTTATTTACTGCTTTTTCTATTATTCTACTTCTTAATCTGTTACTAAATTATTTTGTTTTAATATCATGCAGTGCTCATGATCTTTTTAACTACTGATGATGGCTAGCAGCTCTCATTGCTGTTTTATGAAGCTTTATGGTGAGTATGTCATTAAAATGTGATTTTCTATTTTTCATTTATATGAAGTAAGCCTCCATGTCACAGCTTGACTTTGAAAAGTGTACATTAGAGGACCTTAACATATTTAAAAGGTAAAATGGTCTTAATTCTTCAGTTATTGAATCAGTTATTATGCTAAAAGCATAAATTGGCTTTAAATGAAAACATCTTCTGGATTTAAATATAACAACACCAGTCAGATGGCATCATTACTATCACCATCACCACCATCATAACATTTATATCCCAACTTTCTTCCACTTACAACAAACCCAAGGCAGTGTACAAGGTTCTCTTCTCCATTTTATCCTCACCACAACCACCACCCTGTGGAGTGTATTAGGCTGAGAGTCTGTAACACACCCTAAGCCACTAAGTAAGCTTCATGGCTGAGTGGGGACTAGAACCAAAATTTCCAAATTTCCAATCCAACACCCTAACCACTAGACCACAATGGTTCTCTGATACTATGTTACTCTAAGTAAGCAGAAAACTTACCCGGCCAAATGGTTCAAAGATTCCACGAAGCATATCTTCAGTTATATTGAAATGCAGTGATCCTACATAGAGTCTCATGGGGCCTGCACTACCCTTTTGTAGATTATTAGCCATTGCTGCTGCTCTGTTTTTCTCAGCCTAAAAAAATTATACAAAGTATGAGTAGTTCAAAACACATGAGTTTAGCAGTAAATTCTGCTATACCTAAAAATGCTCCCAGTTATATATGATGATCCAACTAGATTTTCTGCATTTGTAGAGTTAGTTGAGCAAGAGAACAGAACAAACTCTTATATTTAAAAACTGGCTTTTTACATGCTGCAAACAGTGAATAAAACATGTATAATAGTAAGAGCTGTCCAACTTATTGTATCTTTATATTGTAGCATTTAGTTTTATTAGTCTCCTCAAAATTACTGCAACATAAAGGGCTTTCTGTGATTTAAGATGTGCAATTTGATCCTAAAAATATTGCAGCTAGTCAAACTGAAAGCAAAATTTCCAACTAAATATTCATCACCCTACAATTATTTTGAAAAGACAGAAACAATTTCTGCCTTTAGCACTCTCATTTATTTCAATTAAATTCAAATACTGTGATAGCATGGTTAAAGTACAGGGCATTGTTTATGTTTAAAATCTTCTACTGTGTCTGCCTCTCACCCATTATTAATATTTTGTATTTTATTATATTTTAATGTTGTTGGCTATCTAGAACATAAGCATGGAAAGGCAGGATAGGAATGCTTCAAAGCAATAAACCTCATGGAACTAAACACCATGAACACAATCTAAAATACTACAAAACTAGTTCTGTGAGTCTGCAAGTACATTAAGTTCTTGCAGTGCAAAGCTACATTTGCTTAGAATAAGTCCCACTACATTCTCTCTAATGAGTGTAATTAGGAGTGACTTAGAGGTTGACTTTGAGGTATTTTTCTTTAATAGAAGCCCCCTAGATCCTGCCTGAAAAGCTGCTTTTGAATCATCCCAAAGCAGTCTATGACAGAGGCTCACATACCCAAGAATAAGTGAAAATATTTGCTTGGAAATGCTCAAGCCCCATTACACATCCAAATTGTCCTCTTTGAATTTCTTCCTCATCCATCCATCCATCCATCCATCCATCCATCCATCCATCCATCCATCGCTATCACAACAAAACTCAAGATGCATCCATTAAAGTCTCAAACACACCATTTATGAAGTAAAGTCCTTGAGGCTAGGAGAAGTAGACAAACTCACTATCAACCTACTTGAGATGCTTGTACAATAATTGGTACTCCCAAAACTCGCTGTCCAGTTAATCCAATTGCCAAAGGTACCGAACTGACATCAACAAATTCCACATAAGCAATTCCCTTGGAACGTCGGGAATTTCTATCTGAAATCATGCGTACATCACGGACCTAGAAAAATGGAACATTTAAACAACTATAACAAACAGTTGTTAACAACCATATGCTATTATAAATGCAACATTTCAACTGCCTCAGATTTCTGCTCTTTGATATGTGTTGTCAAATCATCTCTGACTTACAGCGACCCTATAAATGAAAGCCCTCCAAAATGTCCTGTCCATGACAGCTCTTCTCAGCATTTTTAAGTTCAAGGCAGTGGCTTCCTTTATGACTCTTTAAGAGTGATTAATATGTTTATGGAAAAGTACATATATTTCTGAAGATTTCTGAAGGCTACCACATGTCTACCATAGTTTATGCGGCATGTACAAATATTTACAAGCTGCAAGTGAGCAGCCATGACAGTCACACATGATTCTAATTGTAACCTGGCTTAACATATCAGCAGCTGGACCTTGCAATCCATCTCAAATATACCAAAGTAGTTAAGTAACAACTGGCTATGCAGAAAGCTTGGCAAGATCTACTCAGTTTTACTGCTGGAAGAGTATCAAGAAGAGCAGCAGAAGAAATTTTAATATTTTTGATACTTCACCTTTCCTACAGTAGAAAAAAACTCTTCCAGGTCTCTTGGTCTAATTCTTGCAGCAAGCTGCATACAAAACACTGTTCGAGCATCCCGCTCCTCTGGAGTAAGATTATCAATAGGCTCTCTGAAAAACAAAGTATATGTTATGATCAGTAATTTTGAATTTTTGAGACAACAGTTTGAACCAATTTGATTCTGACACACATCAAGACCAACTGCACTTAAAACACAGAGAAAAAAGCTTGAATACAACATGCTCCTATATTAAGTCAGATAGGCATTTTTCAAATATACTAAATATTTATAGTTTCCTCTAATAAGATGGGTGACTGTTTCAGAATTCACTCTTTTTATTGCTACCAAACCTAATGTGCTCAAAAAAGAATGCCACCACTCTTTCCTTCATAATGTAGAAGACCTGTCCCATTATATTAATGTGTAAAACAAATGGAAAATATAAATATGAGAGGAGGTACTGGGCTTAATAAAGGATGTTTAGCAACCTTGCACCCTGATTCTAAGCAGCTATGCCTAGAATTGCCTGTTACATTAATTGATATACTACTAGTGCGTACACCTTACCTAATCACAGCATTAGAAAGGAAATGCTTTTAACCTCAACGTACTTTAATAGTTGTGTATGTCTGAAATGAAAGAATGTATTCAGCCATTTTACAGGTTTTTATCTTTCTATACTCTATCTGTACAAAAATTATCAGTACAGCATTGGGTAGTGACAGAAAAGCATAGAACACTGAAGGCACACAACTGAAGGTTCTTACCATATGTATTCTATATATATTGCCTAAAAATTACACTTAAACAAAAAGCACTTTTATTCATATTATAGTGTTAATCTTACACATCAGCACTGAAAGTATCTACTACAAACCACTCATTTCCACCTCAGACAGGATTTCTACTTTGTTCTTGTAAAATTTCCAGTGTTTAATTAAGCGGCATTTCTGTCAGCAATGTCTGAAGTTCAATGTATCTTGGTTGACATTTGGGCTTTCCTGCATATTGGCTTGACCTAGTTTATTTATTTATTTATTTTATTTATTTATTTATTTTTCGATTTATATCCTGCCTTTTTCCTACAAAGGGCTCAAGGCAGCTTACATCATTCTCCTCCTCCACCTTATCCCCACAACAACAACCCTGTGAGGTAGGTTGGGCTGAGAGTCTGTGACTGGCCCAAAGTCACCCAGTTGGCTCCATGGCCGAGCGGGGACTCGAACCCAGATCGTCTGAGTCCCAGTCCCACGCTCTTAACCACTACACCACACTGGCTCTCAATTCTCTGGCTAAAATTTTTGCATACGTTGCACTACAGTTTTGCAATTGCATAGTTCACTTTGGAGTGAGCTTGAATTGGAAGATTTGGTTTGGAATATGTGGAAAGCTTTCAGAGCATGCACAATATGAACCTAAAAGATGATATTTCTGTGCATGTGCTGAGTTTGTTCGAGTAACCCTTCTTCTTTTTGGGAAGAAACTTGAACTCTTCCAAAAGAGTTCCAATTGTATCTGAACCATGTGACTTGAACCATGTGACCTTTCTCCATGTACCAATCAGTAATGCTGCATATGTAGAAAGGGCATGTTAAAACAGGTGAATGGGAGGCAGTGCACATCATCATGAAATATTATGGGATGGCAGACTTCAGCTCCCAGATATGGTACATGTGCCAAAATTCATGGACACCAAAAGAGATCTTGGATGAAATAATTATCATCTGAGAATAGATGAATTTCTTACTTTTTCAGGAAATAATGCACTCATTTGGGAGAGGTTTACCCATCGCTAATCAAATGAAAAGATTGGGAAAGCATCCCCAGCGCAAAAGCAAATACAGCTACTACAACAGACTGCAGGCAGATATTCTCAGCATGGCTGGAGGGTCGGAGGACTTCCAGGCTGGGTGTTCTATAGGGCCGGCACTGCAGCCGCAAAGGTTCGACCTACCTTTACAATCACCCACCAGGCAAAGTACTAGAAGAGCACTCCAGAAGGAAGGAACATACGTACCAAGGAAGCCAAGCCTTCAGATTTATCATTCTCTTTCTCTGTACTCTGGGATTATTCTCACATGCCTGGTCACCACTACAAGACTACAACTTCAGGTGTCTACCTGCGTGTATGAGTGGGCTTTCAGAAATATAGAACAACTGAAAGAGCATTCCTATGAGGGAGTCAGTGTGGAGCAGCAGTTGAGGGAAGGACTTGGGAGAAGAGCTGTGCCAGATCAGAACATGGGTCCATCTAGGCCAGCATTCTGTTCACACAGTGGCCTACCAGTGACCCACGGGATCCCACAAGCAGGGCGTGAATTCAAGAACATCATCTGCTCATGTTGCCCAGCAAATGGTGTGCTTACACAGCCTCCATTTGAAATTGGAGGCAGCATATAGCTATGATGACTAGAAGCCATGGATATGAATGTACCCCATTCCTCTTTTAAAGCTGTCCAAACTGGTGGCCATCACTAGACCTTCTGGAACTGAACTATGCACTTTGTGATGAAGTATTTCCTCAGATTGGCCCTGAATCAGTGGTCTAGGACCCCCTTCTTCATCTTTCAGTCAATCCAGGGTATTCACAAAGCTCTCCTTCAGCACCATGTTTTGAATGCATCGATTTTTTCCTGTCTGCTTTCTTTGTCCATTGTCCAGCTTTCTCCCACATACATAGTGATTGGAAATACGATAGTGTGGATGACCTTGGCTTTGGTCTCCAGTTGAACATCCTTGCACCTGATCAGCTCTTCTAGTTCCCTCACAGCTGCCCCTCCAAATTTCAGTCTTCTCCAAATTTCTTGGTTGTAGTCTCTGTTCGAATTGATGACTGAGGCAAGGAATGCAAAATTTTTCACAATTTCATTTTCGTCAACATTGTGCAATTATCATGGACTCATGATTTTTGTTTTCTTCTTTCACTTTCACAAGGAGTCGTTTCAGTTCATTGCTAATTTCTCCAATAATCTGGTACAACCTGCATATCTTAAATAATTATTGGATCTTCCACCAAGGTTCATTCCTTGTTCTGATCCAAAGTCTGCTTTCCTTAACTGTTCTGTGCACAGTTTGAATACATAAGAAGATAAAACACACCCTTGTCTGATGCCTTTGCCTTTTGGAAACCAATCTGTTCTGCCCCATTCTATCCTAACAGCAGCATCTTGTTCACAATTCAGGTTATACATCGGAGTCACACCTGTTTCTTTCAGAACCATCCATAGTTTATCATGATCCACACAGTCAAAGGCCTTGCTGTAGGATATAAAACATAGATATCCATACCATCAATTTACATGAGTACAGCAGGCTGATCACTACCCTGAATTATGTATTTACAATAAACAGATTTCTGGCTTCGCAAAATAATAGAAGCCATTCTCCTGCTTCACTTCTGACCCCTGGACCAAACACTGGATTCTGCTTTGTTTCCTACTTTTGCATGTCTGTCATCTATGATTACTAACATGTCTTTTTTTATTTTGGTGTTATCTAGAAGTTTTTGATTTCTTCAGCATCTGTTGTTGGAGCACAGACTTGAACAAGGGTTACATTGATAGGCTTGTGGGGAATACCGATTCAAATGATTTGGCCAGACTTTGCATGATGGCTCCTTCCTGCCTTTGCTACACCTTGCCTCAGCATGAGAGCCACTCCATGTCTTCTGAGTTTGTCATTTCCAGAGAAAAGCTTTCTGTGTTTGAGTGAATATGTCCTCTTCCAGTCCACTTAAGTTTGTTCATAGGAAGTACTGTGATGTTTAATCTCTTCATTTCTTGCTTCATGGTTTCCCTTTTCATTGATCCAAACTTCTTATGTTCCATGTTCCAATTGTTTCCTTTCATCTCTCTGCACATCAGTCACTGGACTTCTTTTCTGCTTTGATCTAGTTGCAGTATTAGCAACAGAACAATTTGTACTTGTCTGTTCCTCTTCCCCAATAGTTGGTTGAATGCCTTCTGACCTGGGAGTCTCATCTTCTCTTGTTTCATTGTGAGATTTGCAAGGTAAGAACTATTCAGAAAAGGTTTACTGTGCAGTACAAACCACAGTTCGCTTGAGCATCGCTGCCACCAACTGTGAAAAATCCTCTGCCAATGAATCCCACATCCCACTGCTGCCAAGAAGTGGCTCTTTGTTTATCTATTTAAAACATTTATATACCACCTAATATTCAATGAAATCTCAAGACAGTTTACAAAAATGATAATAACAGCAACAACACAACAGCCCTTCAATAAAAGCACAGTATACAATATATAAAATATATAATAAAAGCATCCAAGTATTAAAATAGAAAAGAAAAGATTTTGAGTCAGGAGACTACCACTGAAAAGGCCCTCCTCATGGTAGCAACCTTACTAGTCTCTTTCAAAGAGGGCTCCTGGAGAAGAACAGATGATCTTAGGGTCCAGGCAGATATATATGGAAGGAGGCGCACCCTTCAGGAGTTTCTCTGCCCACATAACCTTTACAGGTATCTCTTCTCTTTTGCTGATTTGCCCATTCCTCCGTCAGAGTGTGGATGCTTCTTTGTCTGGTGCCGCTGCTTTGCTCATTCCGCCTAGGCTGACCCTCCCAGGAGACCAGCCTAGTCAGGGAATCAGGTCTTATGGCAGCATCGCTCTCAGCTTCTCTGACACTCTCGAACCCCCTTTCCCTGTCAAACAGTTCATCCAAGAGGGTGTAATCGAGACATTTAATTCTTGTTTTGTTGTGATTTCCTCCTATGCTGCTGCTGTGGCAGCAATGGCAGCTTCATCTCCGTCTTTAAAACAAGCAGCCATTGGAAAGAGATGTATCTGCATCCATACCAGGGCTGTGGAGAGGGGAATAAACACTTCCTCTGTGTTCCACTTCACCACCAAAATTCCTCTCCTGCCCAAACATGCACACGAGTGGGCCTTCAAAGGTGTCACTGTAGCTAAACAGCATCTTTTTGTCAGGAGGAGAGAAGGAAAACATACCAGGTTGGGTGCAGTGATTTCAGTGATTTCAGTCAGTCAGTGATTTCAAAGGCTCTGCACTGTATGACATAAATCCATTGATTCCAGTGGGTTTCCTCTACTTTCAGTTAAGTCTGTACTAAAAGATTCACCTTGCTGAGCTTGCTCCCCCACCACCTGCAAAGAGAATGATGGGGAAGGGGGGGGG
>NW_025336114.1:3681188-3731411 GCF_004798865.1 Varanus komodoensis | reverse complement strand
ACAACAACAACCCTGTGAGGTAGGTTGGGCTGAGAGTCTGTGACTGGCCCAAAGTCACCCAGTTGGCTCCATGGCCGAGCGGGGACTCGAACCCAGATCGTCTGAGTCCCAGTCCCACGCTCTTAACCACTACACCACACTGGCTCTCAGTGTCTCAGTTTAGGGAGACCTTGAACAATCCTTCTACTCAGACCAGGCAATTTCTTCCTTGAGCTGCATGGGGCTGTCTCCATGGAGCTGGGTTGTCAGTAGAGAGTGGGTAAAGCCCAATACTTGAGAACAAGTGTAATTAGATGTAATGGTTATATTCTTCTCTAATCGTGCTGGATTAGCACACTAACAGTATCTATTGTGTGGAGAAGCAACTTAACAAAACATGTAAGTTGTAAGTTTCAAAAGCAGTCAGCTATGAATTGACTTTAAACAGAAAGCTTTATGATATTCAACACCAAAATGAAAATTTAAAATTTAGTAAAAGGACTAAAGTGCCTACCGAACAGGGCTCTTGTCTTTTCTGAATGGACTTTTGCTCCTTGATCTTCGTCTGCTGTGGAAAACATATAAGAATTATGAAGGTAATAACTAACAAGAGCTACTTACATGGTCATAGTTAAAGAAGAAAAATAAACCTTATTTTGATGCTGTGTGGCAGGCCAATCTTTCCTCTGATGGCACTGTTGAATTTAGGTCCAGAACTAGGTTTAAAAGCAAAGAAAATACTATTAACAAGAAGCATATTAAAGTGCTAATTAATTTATGTTACTTTACAAGAGTTAAACCACATTCCCATAACCCCAAATCTTGCCAGAACCTATATAATAATATTGGATGGCACACACTATGGCACCTTAACAGTTAATTAACTCACAATGGGCTATTGTGTCATCTTAACCAGATCTAAGCTATTAATCATGGAAAATCAAAGAGCTCAGTTTTCAGGCAGTAAAATAAATATATAAGAACCCACTGTTCACAATACATCAGCAACACAATACATCAGCAAATTCTCAGTTATTTGTGATTAAGAACCAATCGTTAAATCATAGTGCAAGGGTCACATGTGATGACAACCCATGATTCAATGACCACCCATACTCTGGGTCATCATTATGTGCAAACCAAGTCACTAGATTAGTAGTGCAGATCCATCACTGCCAAAAATCTTCAACATAACAAAGGAAAGAAAGTGTTACATTGCTATACAGACCCAGTAATGCATATTGTATTTACTTTTAAAAAATTCTCTCCCTGATAGGATATGTTTAATTTAAAGGTTACTCTAAATTCTTCTACTTGGCTAGAAATTACATTCTCTCCTATTCAACAAGCTTTCACTCAGCATCAAAGAAATTAACAATGAAGTGGTATTTTTATAAAACATACTAAGGACTTCTGTAACGGCCTCTAAATCGACGTTCTCTGCTTCTTGAACGGCTCCGTCGCCGTTCTTTACTTTTACTGCGCTTCCTCTCCCGACTTTTGCTTTTCTTCCTCTCACGATCACGGCTTCTTTTGCGATCCTTGCTTCTGCTCCTCTTCCTGTCATGACTACGACTTCTGCTCTTGCTCTTTTTTCTCCTGAACATGGCAGAAAACAACAATAAAATCAGGTATGCTGACTTCAAAAGCAGTGAACAATAAAAATCACTCAACACCAGACTATACAGAATGGGACAGGTAGGCACCTCAATCCCGCCCCCCACCATCACTTAAGACAAATCTAAGTTTTTAAAAATACATTACATATAGTAGTATCCAACTGATACAACTAACTTATATATCTGATGTAGGGTTAGTGTAAGAGAATCCTAGTAACACAGAAATAATCTAAACTGGCACAATGGTTTTCCTCAGAAAATTTTTTAGCATTGCACTATGTCAACCACATAAGCACATTAGACCATTAAATAGTGCTCATAGTATCTTGTAAACCTTTCTAATTGAGAGATAATGTCATACGATCCCTTCAAGCAAAAGGAACACGATGTAGTCTTCTAAGTGACTACACAGATTCATAACCATATCCTCAACCAGGATGAACATATGGCTGTCTCAATTGCTAAAAATTATCTCTCCCTCCTAGAGTAAGTAGGGAAGAAAAATCCAGTCACAAAACAATTTATAAAAATACTACCCTTCAGTATACCTACCGAGTTCCTTCACAGAAAAGTCAGCTTCATAGTTGATTCTGTACTATTCATTGAATGAGACTTTTTCACTCTACTGCCTGCATGTGTTAGAAATGTTCCAAACGAAGAAGGAATAAGATCCATTGGAGCCAGTAGCTTGGATCCAAAGGTGCCCTTCCACTAGTGGAAAGCCTCTTCCACTCACAGAAGGGCTGTTTCCGACCTAGCAGAAGAGCATTGCATGAGAAACCCCAAATCAAAGGAAGTTCTTCTGTTTGCACTAATGATTTTTGAAACTATCTTACAACTCAGTAATTTTCCTTCCTCTATAGTAGTCACAATTGTTTTCTCCACACTGTAAACAAAGCCCCTAATATGTTCTGCTGCTGAACTAAGTGAGACCTCTCACTTGCACAAGAGTTCACAAGTGAAGTTGATAGAATGCCTTCCTCACTGAGTTATCTGGATTCAAGAAAGTAGTTTAAACACTTGTTATATAATTAAAGGTTTTAACCATTTACTGGTATCTCTCAAATTATATTATAAATGTTAATTGCACTCTTTTAAAGGAAAAGCACCCAATGGAATTGATGCAGAGACATCAAGACAAATGTCATGATATGCCCAAGTAACAGGACTATATTAACTAAAAATATATGCTCTGCACTCAGTGGGACCTCTGTACTTGTTACACTTAAAGCATTGGAGGACAGACTTCTCATTTGCAGAATCTGCTTTGTTTTTTTACATGAAACTTGAGGCCCACCAACTGAAACCAAGTGCAAAATAGTGGCTCTACCATAAGGAAGTAGACACACCTAGACTTAGAAGGATGGTCTGCTTCTGATAACATACTGCAGTCCAGAAATTTCTTTTCAGTATCTCAAACTAGGCCTTTGACACAAAAAGCTACTCCCAATTCCACATACACCCCAGCTTTGTTTCAGTAATTTAAGAGGCAGTACGAGTTTTTACTGCTGCAACTATTAAATAACAATGAGTCAGAAACTCGTGCAGCTCTATTGCAAATCATCCAGGAATCTACTTTCTGCCCACCTCTACTTCAGAGGATTTAGTCTGATACAATAATTGAAATTATAATAATTCATAGGCAGAATCAGCAACTCAAACACCTAGCTTGATATTAAGACAGATGTTATGGATGGCATTCCTTTCTGAAAGCAGGCATCCTGTGTAAGATATCCAGAACAGGAATCCTTTAAGGAAGTAACCCTCCTTCCTCAGATTCCCAAACCACAACCTGCCAATCTTGCTACTACTACCCTTCTCCCAGGGAAATGTCTAGTTTATCAACTGAATCATTTGAGAGTTCAGAGTAAATATTAATCACCCTCAAGCAAAGGGTTACCTGAAGAATTGTTGCAATACCTAAATCTATGTATACCTAAAACATATAAGCCAAATAGTTTAAGTTTGTCTTTTAAAGAGGTGGTTTTCTTCCTTTAAAACCTATTTTCTCTTTACCTAAAAAAAATTGAGTACTGCAACTATACACTGGGTATACATGTTAGAAATGCCAAGACATTTTTAAAAGTATACAATTGTCTTTGGGCAAACATGAGTACTCCTATGGAAGAATTAAAGGGTGCTCTGAACAGTCAGCAGGGCAGTATTAACCTTGGAGACACATTTTCACTTTCTGTTATTAGTATGACTGAATATCCCATTGTTTCTTGAGTATGCCACATGTCAACTCTTAAGTCTTGTCTAATAAGCTGATATTAAATTACCAGAAGTATTTTGCTAAGCAAACAGTAGCTTATAAATAACTTTATGTGAAAGCACAAACCAAGAAAATGAAGCAATCTTTTTATGCTCTAGTTCCAGTTCATACCTTATTCATACCATAATAAGTTATGAACTGGAACTCATACCAGTTCATACCAATTTTACCTTACGTTTAGCTAACGTTAGATAGTTTGCTTCATTTTTGGTCAACAGAACAACTGCATTATACTCTCAAAGCATATACAGTGGTACCTTGCTCACAAACTTAAACTGTTCCAGGACTCTGGTTGTGACCCAAATTAGTTGTGACTCAAGTCAAATTTCCCCATAAGGTTCAATGTAAATAAGGTTAATCTGTAACTATTTTTTTAATCAGAAAAATGTGAAACAAAGTGACAAAGAACAAGGTAACAAGGTGGAGAACACTAACCTAAGTGGGGGGAAGGTTATTGTTTTAAAGGAGAATCCCCCTCCATAAGGACATTGGGGAGATCTCTTTTAGGGGTTTTCTCTCTTGTTTCTTAGCTGCAGGGTCAATTTTGGTGAAAAATCTGTCTATGGTCACTTGTTTTTTGTATAGTCACTTGGGGGGGTGGGGAGATGGCAGTGATCATGCTGGTTGGGGGGGGGGAGATGGCCAAGATTGTGCCCATCTTTCCTGCAGGAGCCTGCCTGTGATCACGCACATCTTGGTCACCACCCAACGTGGAGTTCGCAACAACGTCTTTGTGATCCAAGGTATCACTGCACTATGTGACCAAACCCTTTGCTTTCCCTGCACCTCTTCTCCTGTACATCCCAGAAAAAGTAACCATATAAGCCATGGCCCATTTTTTGCACAATGCAATTGCATGAGAGCTGCTTTCTGCAGCATAAAGGATCAGTTCCTATATCTACCTTCCAGGCAAACAAAGGGACCAGTCAGAACTGATAGCTTATTTTGACCATGAGACCCTAAGCTTCCTCTATAGCCAGTCTGTCATCAGGCAGTATCCATTATCTTTTGGTCTAAATAATTCTTTTTTTCTAAGTAGATTTACGTAGCTTATGAACTCACTGAGCCTGGGCAAAATATTATCTGCCTAAGTACTTCTCAGTAAGGTAACTGTTCTTATTAAAATGCATCTAAGAAGTATCTAGCATACTTTTAAAACAATAGCATGCAAACAGCTTGGAAGTGTAATGTTCTGATTTTTGTTTAATCAGGGACTAAGTAGGCTAGAGATGACTGAAAGAGATCAACAGTAACACAATATAATAAACATATGAAATTAGAAGGTACTTCCATGATGCACATTATGTTTCAGCTGTAGTTTATATATAAAAATATATGTGGTGCCACAGTTTTGGCCCGTGCTGCAACCACAGTTTTCCCATTTTCCTTCCTATCCAATTGTAAATGGTGAGCATTCTATATATAGCTAGTGTTTAGAGACCAAATCACCACTAGACATCTTTCTACTAGTTCTAATAGTTACCATTCCTTACAAATGCACACACCATTTAAACTGTAGGTAAGCACCATTTAAGCTACATGCAAAATAGATACAAGTGTTTACAGTTTATTTTAAAAGGCAATGCTTGCATGAATAATTGATGAAAAACACATACAAATAAATTGCTTACAGCAATAGCATACATTACAGGCCAACTAGTCACCAAAAATTAAGCACCTTCCATTTCATAACTGGCAAATAAAAGTGCCCATATGTTAATAAACTATCATGTGACTTTAAGTCTCACAGTTGTTAAAATGGACATTTGGAGATACCATCTGTACAATTAACCTGAATGCAACCAAACTATTTTTTTACATGCAACCTTTGAAACTTAAGAGATTCTTGAAATCATTATGATGAGAACAGGTTAGTTTTTTTATCATTTATCTAAAGTATACAGCAGTGCACCACATCTTGAAACACTAAGATTTTCAACAGGCCACTGAAGGAGAACTTCATGGAACAGTGCCCTACTCTATGGAAGCAGTTTCATACCCTCTTTGTAGTGTCCTACCATATGTTGGCAAATCTAAATAAATCAACTCCTCCTCTGTCCAGGAGTACATTGTCTTGTTAATCATTACCTAGTGCTGGTATAATAAATAACTATGTAGTGGTATAATAAATAACTGATCTTCCTTCAACATTTCGTGGACTTGTGTGAAATTTACTTAACAGGCTTAGGCATACAGCGAAGTATAAATGGACCTCTCAGAACTATGACAGTATACTTAGCAGCACAAAGAATGAGAATGCTGTCTAGACAGATTTTCCTAAATATTTGGAAAGGAGCAGAAAACCAATTCAATGGAAAAGTCTCTTTCTGTTCATGTGAATAAAGAATTGCTTCAGAAAACCATCTTATTGTGTAGAAGAATGCATGCTTGCAAGCAACAAGAAAGCTATTTTTATCACTACCATATAAAACATAAGAATTCAGTGACAATAATCCCTAAAGCTAGCCCCATTGAATGTAATACAAGAAAACTCATGAGTTACTTAAGATCCAAAACTGAATATATGGAGGTATATGAGTAATGGGGTATAAGCTCACTTCTTAAGGCTATGCCACCGCTTCATGATTCTCTAGAGCAGAAGTGTTAAACTTCATTTCAGTTACAGACCCAAATACAATTTCAAAAAATTCCCAGAGTATTGAACAGGGTCAAAAACAAGACATGGTGGGGGCAGAATACCAAAACCACCAATATCTTAGCTTCAAGTTCTCAATAGCAGTAACTGATCCTTAGAAGAACCATTTTAGTTTTTTAACATGAAAAGGTCAGCACACAAACCAGGAAACCATGGTTTGAGAAAGGGTATGGGGTCATGGGAAGGAGGGGCATGACTATCTGAGAAATCCCAGAGAGCTGAATTTAGGCTTGAGGATCTATGTGCCATTCTACAGCAGCACTACAAAAGGGCAATTGCCAGGCTACTGTAATAAAGAACTCAAGCTGGTAAGCAGTATGTGTCTTTCCATGTCAGCACGGCTGACAATCAGAAGAATGTTATTGCCAGACCTAGATGACAGGATACTGAAGGAAGTGAACTGTAGCTACAAGCAAGTAAACTCTCAGTCACTGCTTTGCTATAATGAACAGACTTACATGAATGTACAAAGTTTGAGAATTTTGACAATAAAAACAGCTAATCCCACAAGTCCAAATGAGATACATCTGATAAACCTGATTTTGAGTTTGCTTTGAGTTTGAAAATTAAAATAAAATTTCCTTGGCCTACTGCCCATTTTAGGAACATCTGTCACTGCAGCACTGTTGAAGCTAACAGGGAACTTACTCTATATGTCCCTTAGATATGAAACTACTAAAAGTCCTGTTAGAACAGAATATATTAGCTACACTAACTATTTTAAAATGTTAAATCTCTTTTTGACTAATTAATTCTGACACAATGGCTATCAGTTTGGTGAATTAAGTCTTTTCTTGTTGCTGTGTGGTTTTTTGGGGTTGGTTTTTTTTGGTGGCAAATTACAAGCCTTCCCTTAATCTGCAAGTCTGTTTAAATATTCTATTAGTGTATACTATTCTGTATATCCTGCAAGTCCCTTGGACTGCAAGGCAATCAAACTGGTCAGTCCTAGAGGAGATCAACCCTGACTGATCTTTAGAAGGTCAAATACTGAAGATGAAACTCAAATACTTTGGCCACCTAATCAGAAGGAAAGATTCACTGGAGAAGAGCCTAATGCTGGGAGCAATTGACAGCAAAAGAAGAAGGGGACGGCAGAGAATGAGGTGGCTAGATGCAGTCACTGACGCAATCAGCATGAGCTTAAGTGGATTCCAGGGGAGGGTGGAGGACAGGAAGGACAGGAAGGCCTGGGGGAATGTTGTCCATGGGGTCGTGATTGGTTGGACATGATTTCGCAACTAACAACAACAAAAACAACATTCTGTATATGGTATTTCCTTGTTACGTTACTATTAAAACACAGTGCTCATAAGATGCTCGTGCAGTTGCTATCCTTCTACTCTGCCAAGCTTTGATGGGGCACATTGTGGCAAGGAATCATGAGCCTTAATATCAACAAGAAAGAAGCAATAGTAATAACTTCTGAGGCAAAATATGGCTAACCAATGCACAGTACCCAACAGCAAGCTAAATGGGGAATGTTTTTACATTTAACATGCCACAGAGAAGCCAAAACATTGCTCTTCGTAATGTATTTAATGTATTTATATCCTGTCTTTATATCAGCCTTTTTAACATGGTCGGTATTTTTGCTGATATTGTTTTAACTATGTGCATTGTTCTACATTCAGTATATTGAAAAAACTGTGCATTTGTTGTTGTATTTGTTTCTAATGTCATAAATTGCTCAGCACCCAGAGCTTTGGCTATTGAGCAGGACAGAAATGAAATAATAATATAGCAGTGGAATTAAAAATATCATTTTTAGGTATTTTTCAGTTTATCCAACAGCCTACAAAATAAAACCTCTTACTAAGTCTTCAAGATGAGAAAGATAGAACCTTTCTCCAACACCTAAGGTAACTGGCAAAGAGAGTACTTAGCATCTTCCAAGCAAGGTATCATTTAATGAAAGGAAGGCTGCCTGGCCAGTGCCTTGACATGTTTCTCACTGCTGCAAGGCCACGTTTGCTGTATTGCAGTTATACTTGGCTATAGTAAGGGGTCCAAGTAAGTTCACTGCAAGATTTATTGTGATAAATAAATACTGTTTCCAAAATAAACTACTGCTCAAATAAATCAAAACTAGTATGCAAATTTTAAAGGTTACAGTCAGTAATTTACTGTGAGACATTTCCTATCATATCCAAAGCAAGAGCAGTTACTACATTGGCTGTTGGCATTTTTAAAGATAGTTAAAAACAGTCCAATTTTTAAGAGAATCCTCTTATACTCACACACTATTACATAATTTCCTTTATAGACTGTTTTCTCCTGTTAAAGGTTGGTTTGCAGTCTTCAGATATGAATGAAGCATCAGTTTTTTCAATAAAAACATTTTGGTAAGCTCTATGTAGTAAAAATACTCATGCTATTCAGCAGATTTACCAATTGAAAATAATAACAAGCAAGGCTGGTGGAAAAATCTAGACAAGGGAGAAGGAAAAAACAGGGTTCTTCCTCGCCATTTTGTAGCAGTGGCTTCTTCCCCAATGTATTTTGCTCCATTTTCTACAAGTAAGGCCTAGACAAAGTAATTAAAATTACTCCATTAATCCTGGAAGCTTCCATTACTCCCATGAATTTAGATACATTTTTTCTCTTTTTTTCCTCACTTTCCTGACTCAGGGTACATTATCTTGAATAAAGCAAGCTACATCAGGTTCCCTTCTAGGCAAACATGTCATGTCTGTACTTTATACATAGACAGAACAAAGGGACAATGCAGGGTAGTTTTCATCTGCAGGAACTCTGCTGAACCTTATCATGGGATGTTAAAGTTTTTCAGCCCAAGGACCAATTCCATTTTGAAGAAGCTCTTGGGGTATAAGGCAAGGCCAAATACAAAAAAAGCACATTTTAGCTTAACACTCTTATTGCCAATAATTAAGAGATGCATTCCAACCTTTCAGAATGCAAACAAGGAAACTATCAAATGTTTGGCAGTTGGAGAAAAGGGGCATGGCTAACTGATGAATTCCAGAGAACTGGATTTGGTCCAAGAACCTGCCCCCTGAAGCTCAGGAATACAACCTCACATTTCTATAAGAAGGTCATGTAAGGCTGACTATTAACACATCTATTTCATAAGACTTCTTATGTTAATTTTGTTTATTTTCTGATGATTGCTAGCTATGTGTCCTCGAAAAGCCTTTCCCAAGGAAATGCCAATACTACTCAAGAGTTTGATTATTAAGCGATGTGAAGACTGACTGAGAACATGTCTTCTTTGTAGCAACAGAACTCAATGTATTATTAACCATATTGGCCTGGAACAGAAAAAACAAGCTCCATGCTGCCCCAATTATTAGTTAGATTTATTATGAGCTGAAGCTTCTTCATCTGATGTAGATTCACCTGTAAAAGTTACCGGTTAACACAGTAACTTAAGGTGACAGAGGACAGGGTTTTTTTTAAATGCTTGAACACTTACATGTCTTATTCTGATATTTAGTTGTACTTATTACTGAGCAATTCTGAATAGCTTTGAAAATTTGTCAGACAGAAAATGATAAAAAAGCAAGGATTCTGCACATACTTTTCTTACAGAGTGCTAAGGATAAAGTACATTTACTTGAAGACCACCGAGTAGAGAGGAGGCTGGGTGCCAAAGTAACTGATCTAGGACAATGTTTTCTTCAGAAGAGCAACATAACAAGCTCCCCACCACCCCCCACCACCATACTTACTTCTTGCTGCGCTCTTCATGGCCATTGGCACTGCTCAATTTGTTCTCATCCTAAGCAGGGTTGATAGAAGAACATCGTGAGGACGAAGTGGAAACATTTCAAGTGGTCAAAGGGGTAATGGGAATAGGGATAAGAAAATACAAAATGAAATTTTTAATTCTAAGTTTTACATTTAATATGGAGTGCTACTAATTAATGTAGACTTGTTTAACCACTTCGTTGATTACATTTAAGTCATACAATTAAATACAAAAATTACTATTAAAAAAATTGTACATACATCCTTAAATGACTTAAAATTATCCTGCAGTTTTCAGCATCGAGTGGTTAAATGAATAAAATGTTTTAAAAGGTTCATGTTTAAAAGCATTTCATGTACTATAATCCCTTTTGACCAGTACCAAGGCTATATCTCTGCCTAAGCCCCAAGCGGCCATGCTAGCAGCCAGCCACTATCGATTTCCTTTGACCGATGCCATTCCTGAGATCTTCGCCCATTTTCGTTGGAGGGTTGGGACTGTAAGAGCTTGATGCCACCTCTGTCACACATCTCGCCCTGAAGCAAACAGGGATTCACACTGCTTTAGTAACGTCGACTCCCAAGTCAGTCATCAATAATCCAACCAGTCCAGCCTAAATATTCCCTATTTCCAAACCTGTTTACATGGAAAATATCCATGTTAAACTTGTACACAAGATTCTTATCATTACAATTTATCATTTGCTTCAAAATATTAAGTAGCTATTAAATATTATATAAAACTAAAACATGAAAATTTAAAAGGTTACAAGCACTTGTCCAAAACTCATACCGTATAGCTGCACTAAGTGTACTCCAAAATGAACTAACAGTTGCTGTTATGTTTATTGTAGTTATCACACCAGTTACACCATGAGTTCAACTGCTACATTACTTAATTATATAGAGAAAGATTTATGAAGCCAGTGCTACTGCATGCATAATTTAACAGTTTCACCACAATCTGGTGAAAAACTAAATACTGCTGCCTGTTTAGATCAGAAACTAGGTATTACATATTCAGAAATTAAAGTTTCTAAAGTTAAGTGAATATTTAGAAAGTATTCTTCCACATGAATGACAGACTGTAATAATTTGATTTACTAAAATGTGAACTTTTCAGGGATCCAAGAATTTTGGAAAGGTCTTTCGTACAACAGCTGATTTTCACCTGTCCTGTTAAAGAGTAATCACCCGTATATCTTTTTAAAAAGCAGTCACTCTTCTTGCATTAAGCAGACTAAAGTTATGCTTGCCATGAACTTGGGGAAGAAGTTATTCTTGGAACCCTGCTATATGCCCAAACCACTGCATTCACCTTGTTGCTATACCAAAATTGAGCTGGTCGTTTTTAGGAGAGTGTTTTTTGTCTGTTGTCTGTTTGTTTTTACCTAGGGGGACCACGGTACAGCGATACGTCACTCAATTACTACCTTATGATTGACAGTTCACACTGGAATCAAAGGTGAATTCATGGGAGTAGAGGTGAGATATCGTTAGGCAAGTCTACAAAGAGAGATAGATGGGCATTTATTCATCACGCTGAAGTGAAACTACTGCACAATATAATTACATTAACAGCATATAGTTACTTGTAAGATACATGTAACGCATGTCCAATAAGATAAATCATGAGGGCTCCGGGGATGTTAGTTTACAGTTCAGCAGTAGTTTCATGAATAATGCTAAATGAATATTGCTAAAGACCTTATTAGTATGTTTTCTCACCTTCTTATAAGGAGCTTCTAGCATTGCTTCAATATCAATATCATCAGCCATTTTTTCAGGACACCTAGAAAGAAGAAGATCTTTTACTTAAAAAAGTACTTAACCAGATTGTTTTGAAAAATAATCAAGACATGTAATGCTTCTGATGGAAACAAAAGTACAGTGTGTTAGCTGTGTATCCCTAACAGTCCAAAAATTATGTCTCAATGAGGATATAGTAACTCCAGTCAAACATAGTGGTATTGCTATACATATTTTCTTAGCAGCCAGAGAAACAGCAAACCATCCTCACATGTTTAACAAGTACTCTATAAACAGCCACTGTACAGACAAGCATGCTTCCTAATAGCAAAAAATCTAGTATTATACTCCCTTCTTCAGAGTGCCATAATCTTGAGAAGTAATCCAAAAATACTTGTGCAAGTCAAACAATCAGTTGGGAGACTCCCACTCACCCCAAATTACTCATGTTTTACTTTTAGAAGGCTACAACATACTATTATAATCCTCTGTAGACTTTCTGGCTAATATAGATCAAAATTTCACAAAATAATTGCTGCATTCAGCTCAGACTGCAGTTGCTCTATAGCAGGGTTTCTCAACTTCTCTGAACCATGACGAGCCCAGGCTTCGTCAACGGGCAAGCAACACACAGGCCGCAGGCCCCAAGCAACCCCTAAAAGCAAAACAAGAACATTTTAAAGCACCCATATTAAATCTGCTTTGAGCTAATATTATGTTTCTTGAACCAAGATTTCTGTATTCATGTTAAAAATCCTCAAAAACTATCCTTAAACCATTCAAAACTTTATGAAGAATGAGAATGACTCTTGTAGGATACCTCTAGAGAAATAAAACTGGCCCTGATCTCTCCATTAAGCACATTTGGTGAAGTCTACTTTCACTTTAAGTGCTCTTTGCTCAAATATAAAGTTTGTTCATGTAAAAGATCTCCAAGCAATCTATTTGGAAGGCTCAAACTAATGCCATCTTGCTTTGTTGCCTTACCTCCAGGTTGTGGGAGACACATCACTATGATGAATAAAGCTCATTAGAGCTTCAGGTTAGAGGTTCCTCATGAATCTGAAAATTTCCCTTCCCCTGAAATCTGCAATGAATCATTGACTCCTTGGATCAAATATCCAAAATCAGTCAAACAGATTAGTTAAACTATCCTAGATAACCTCTTGTATGGAATCAAGCGATACAGATTCCCCACTGCAAGTTGCTAGTAAAATTCTAAATATGCCATATTGGTTATTATGGCAACAGCCTTAAATGAGAATGGGAATTACCAAAAGTTCTGTTAAATATGACTCCCAATATAAGAACAGAAATATATTCTTATGCAGGAGGAGATAATTTGCTTTGACTAAGTTATGTCACTGAATTGAAAATCCAGTAACATACATTATTGCAATAAATAGCTATGACAGATTAAGATTTTCCATAAAATACTTACAACTTTTAGATTAGAAATGTCACAAAATATTTATGATAAAACCATGTGATGAAGGATGAAATAATAGGTCAAACACTTAATTTAAAAATGTAAAGAAACCTTCCTTAATCCACATCTCTAACCAACACAATCCTTTCCACACAATTCCCAGTTGAGCAGGCACAATTTGCTTGTGCTACCAGATTATAATAAATTAAAAGAAATCTCCACCTCTTCAATAGTTCTATTGGTAAATGGATTATCAATATCTAGGGGTTTTTTTAAATCCACACAATGGAGTTACTCTAGAGGAGAACTTCAAAACAAAATATTGCAAGTAAAATATTAGATTACAACAGAAAACAATTACCTGAACAGATGCATGTTACTCAACCCACAGAAAGATTAAGAACAGGTTGCCAGATCCCCAAGAAACACCTATCACAAGACACAGCTGATTCACAGAAAGCAACACTTGCAAATACCTAGTTTTGCAATATGGGTTTTAGAGGTCATTTTTTAAAAAGATTTTTAAAAGGTATTGACCCATTAACTAAATAATAATTTAGGGATAATGAGTATAAATACTGGAAAATACTGTAGAAAAGTGTTTTATGGATCATTATTGAAAATTGACTAGTTTTGTCCATATAACAGAATATGCCATAATGATAATTAAGGTCTAGCCATGTTTTGATTAAGAGCCACAAATATCAATAAATATTCAATATTCTAACATGGGCCATGAAACTGCAAGAAAACTAGTAACATTTAAGAAAATAAAAAGCGGACAACACCTTAGTAAACTTGCCTGTTTTGGTATTTGAATGAAAATACAGCAGCCTCCAAGAGAGCATAAAAATGCTGCACAAATTTAGTAGCTTGATTTTTGTTTAAGTGATCTCTACAAATGGCAAGATATGTACTTAAGTCCTAGGTAGCTGATTATTCTTTTAAAAAATATAGCTGCACTTGATGATCATATAGTTCCAAAGTTTAGTTACATCAGAATGCCAATAACTGAAACAGGAATGTCATTCTGGGGGGGGGGGGGGACCGATGTTGAACAAACTGTAGACAGTTTTCTTGCCTGGAAAACAAATTCGCATTAAAGAGTACATACACAGGGGTGAAACCACATACTGGCATACTTTTTCTCTTGTATTTTGAAGGAACATAGGGACCTTCATGCACCAAAAGAGTCTACCAAACAGCTTTATTCTATCTAACTTTAAGTCTGAGACATAAAACTCCAGGAACTAATACTTATGTGTCTGTTTATCTAATTTGACACAGCCAAAGGACTGCAATTCTCAAGACAAACTTGAATGATGTAGCCAAATGGTTAAGGACATGAGTTGGAAATGCAAATGTTTGAATGTCAATTAAGTACTTAAAAGACACTGAATCAGACCATTCCAGCATTCTGTTCACCCTGTGGCTAACAGGAAACTCACAAGCAGGACAGGATTGTAACAGCACCACTGCACCCAAATTCCCCAGCAACTGGTGTTTGTAAGCATACAGCGTCAGATACTTAAAATCTCGCTCTATCCACCTTCCATAGCATTATCCCACACACCAATAATACTCGCCTGCCTCACAAGTTGTTTGTTAGGATTATTGCAAACATGAAGCTCTTTCAACATTTAAAAACAGATTGTTACAGTGGAAGTTTGGGAAACACATGCATTAACAAGATACTTTGGTCTTTGCCATAATTCAAAAGAGCAGACCAGTGTTAAGACAACATTAAGTAACATGCCCATCAAGACTGCCATACTATTCAACTAATACTCTAGAGGCTCGTTTGAGCATTGAAAAATAGGAAGTAACTTCATAAATTTGAAAGAATACAAAATATTAAATATTACAGTAATACAGTAGACTAGAAGTTGGACATGTGAAAAATCAATACTGAAACTATCAGCATTGATTTAGCCCAAAATGCAAAAATACAAAACCATATAATATTTGTGGCAGGAAAATAGGGATATGAGTAACTCCAGATATTCAAGTTAAAGGATGCATTTAAAAACCTTGTTTTTTCATTTACCAAATTGCATCTTGAAACCGAATATGGAGCCCTCTTTCAAACAGTCAGTTAAAAACTGTCTTTTCATGTAAAAAGTTTGACTTCCTACCTCATGCACTCTAAGTATGTCACAACAAATAAAGCCTGTATTTTTGTGTTAAATGATAGGCTTGTATGACTATCAACAGTATGAACTTTTACTTTCCACATAATGCAAACATATTTCTCCAACCAGTAACTACCAGTCCTTAAAAGTCTGGACATTTAAGAATGAGTCCAGAAAGCTACTTAAAATTCCAATCCCATAATTATCACCTCAAAAGTAAATCAGATAGTTGAATAGAACTGGCTCCCAGTAAAGTGAGTACTGGATTGAAACCGTAGGTAACCACAAGTGGCTTTTACCAGAGTATCTACATTTTCTTTTATGAAAAATACCCTCACACACACAACTCCACCAATTGCTTTTGAAATTTTTCTAGATGTCAAAAAGTAGTTCGCAGTAGTTGCATAACCAAAAATTTTAATTATGTAGCTGAGAAGTATTAAAACTCTTACTGCAACTGAATATTATAGTAGAAAAAACAAAATATCAATAAGAGAAACATTACAAGTCAAACCTGATTTTTAAAACTTTCTGCTATTAAGAAATGTTACACAAGCTGTCGTGAAAGAAATTGCACACGTATAAGTTTCTCCTCTACAGAAATATGCAACATTATTCCCCCGCCCCATCTGACCATCATCAGCCGGATACGTTAAAAAAAAAAAACAGCGAAGTATTAAACAGACTTCCTACTCTCCAACAGTTATTACGTCGGCTCTTTACTGAGCGCTCTTATTCTCTCGGGTCCTCAGCCTTTCGTAAACACAAAGTACATACTGCGGAGTCTTAAAGCCCTTCCCGTGAGAATATCTAAAGTAATAAAGAAATAGTTAGAATTCTTGTGGCGGGAAGTACCCCAATCATCAAAAAGGAGGAAGTTCGTTCTCATCCCGAAACCCTACACCTAAGGATAGGAACAAAATTCCCAATCGAACATAACTTATTCCCACCCAACCTCTTGTAAAGCAGAAACGCCAATACCGCCCACAACCAAGTAATTAGATACTAAACCAAGCAGGCCGAACTTCAGACGCTTCCTAAAGTAGGAAAAAGAGTTAGGCCCTCTCCCGAGGAGGCCTGACGCAAAAGCAGGGCCGCCTTCAGGCCTCGCAGAACGCTCGCACGGCTCCACGCCGAGTCGTCAAAACTAAAGGACACCCAAAAAGGCGAAAACAGTTACCTGCGCTGCCGGGGGTCCCGCTTCTAGCTCAGGTGTCTATGAGAAGGTCGGCCGCTTCCTCCAACGTTGTGTACTTGGTCTGGGCTCCGGATGTGCTGTAACGAGGGTTGGGCCTCCAAACGGCAAAAATCTCCCGTCAATGGAGGGAAGAAAACCTAGGAGTAGTCTCGGCCTCCAAAAACTGTATGCAGAAAGCCAAAGCCGAGAAAACTTCTCAATAAGTCGATTCAGACTCGGCTCTAAGTAAAAGCGACTGCTCCCTGAAATGGCGCCCGCCGCGTCCTGATGCCTGGAGGTGGGTCCGCGCAGTCAATGCGGGGCTGCCCAGAGCTCTTTGCACGGGCTCTCGCGAGATTTCGCCACAAGACGTCTTGGACGTGTTCCGAACTACGCCAACAAAGCATCTATCGCGAGGAAAGCTATCTCAGAGAAAACTCGTCTAGAGACTCGCGAGAATATTTTGTTTGTGTAGCCTCATCCAAAAACCGTATCTTCTCGGAGAGCCTAGGACTCTCGCGAGAATTATTGGAGCATCAAAAGTTACAATAAAAAGGATCAAGCGTAACGGTTCTTACTCCAGATGAAAGATTAAAATTCTTACATGTTTGGAGACCAAAATTCTTCCTGATTTCTCATTTTATTATGCAGGTTACCAAGCCCTTTGAAATACGCTTTTACTGGCAGTTATGCGTTCATGAAAACTGGAGTTCGTATTTCTGATGTTGAACATCTTACTATTTGAAGAGTGAAATGTACCTTGACTATGGAACAAGGGAAAATATAACTCCAGTCTACTGATTTAAAAAAGTCATGCTCAGAGTGCAGATATTTAATGGAAGATAGGTCATCAGAAATGGTGTGTTTAGCCTTTTAAAAATTCTGTTAAATAATGTTTAGAATGCAATTCAGTACACATATCTAGGAATATGTCCTACTGAATTCAATACTAATGGGGAACAAATCAAACAAAATATAAGGACCAAAAAAGACACATTCAGAAAGAGAGAAATAAGAGAAGAATTAAACAAAATTACTGATTTACAACATCACTGACATTTTCAATATTTCTAATTTATTGTTCTGGTTCCAATAGCTAATAAAGGGTGGTCCCTTTGCATCAGTAGAGGGATCTGGCCTGGCAGCAACTCACCAAGAAAGGGGTTTTATGTCAGGATCAGGGTCTGAGTGACCCTGCCAGGGTCTTCAGAACCAGGAACACTTTTGCAGGCACTTGCAGGGAACACATGAGCAACAATTAAGCAGTGTGGCTGGAGGCCCTGGAGAACAGCATAAAAGGCTTCCTGACACTGCTGCTCTTTCTCACAGCAACACAAGTAATCTCTTGTGCTCTGGCCGCTGCATCACCATGCCTTGAACCTTGCTCCTGCCCTGCTCCAGTTTGTGCCTGCCTTACTCCATTGTGCCCCAGTCTGCTCCTGCTTGCTCTAGTTGTTCCTGCCTTGCTCTGGTTAGTCCCTAACTTGTATCACTCTGTTCTTGCCTTGCTCCTGTTTGATCCTGTGTACTCTAGTCTGCCCTTGCCTTGCTCCTGTGTGTTTTTGTTTGTTCCAGTTGTTCCTCCCCTACTCCAACCCACTCATGTTGGAACCACACTTCATGGCATCAGATCACTGTACTCTATCTTTTCTACACTATATTGGATTGCTGTTGACCATGCCACCCACTTTGAGCCCTACCAAGGGCTAGAGCTCGCTTTGCATCAGCACTCTGGTTCCGCTGCTCTGCCTACCTCAGCTGCTGCCGACCCTTACATTGTATTTGTTTAATAAACATCTCAACAAGATGTTGGGATTTTCGTGGATGCCTCAGTGAAATGTCAGTCCATTGAAAAGTTGCTGTGGGAAAACTGTACTGCATGCTAGGGGACATTAGGAATGCAGGTGAAAATAAATTTGCCTTATACCAATCCAGGACCACAGTTGGACCATCTTGTACAGTCCTGGTCACTGCGCCTCAAAAATCATATTGTAGAGTTGGAAAATGCAAATATGAAGATAATCAAGGGTCTGGAGCAACTCTCCTATGAGGAAAGATCCAGTATTTGGAATTCTTTAGTAAAAAGGTAAGTAAGGAGGGACATGATAGGATGATATAAAATTATGCAGAGTATAGAAAAAGTGGATAGGGGTATGTTTTCCTCCATACATACATACATACATATATAAAAGTATTTTATATATATATATATATATTTCCTCCATATACATACATATATATAATTATACTAGAATACAGCATTATCCAATTAATCAAAATAATGGAAGAGTAAGGAAAGATAAACAGAAATTCACATTGCAATAGTTCATTATTTATTTCATTTGTATATTGCCCCACACCTTAAGCTCTTGGGATGGTTTACACAGTCCATAAAAGCAGATGATAAAAGTATGGTAAAATCAGTATCATAAAATCAGAAAGTATCAGAAAATCAGAAAAAATAAAGTTTTAAACAAGAAAACAAGAAGAACAAGAATAACAAAAAATGGGGAAGAGTGATTCTGCAAAATACTTGGCAATCCCCCTCAAGCCCCTGGGTGGCCAAATAAGTCTTTAAAAGCCTCAGAAAAGAGGGTCAGCTTAACCTGGCACCAAAAAGATTTGGCACCAGTCAGGCTGCAGTGGGCAAGTTATTCAAGAGATGGGGGCTACCACCAAGAAAGCCTTCCCCTTTGTTGCTACATCTCTGCACCTCCCTTGGAGTTGGCATTCAGTGGAAGCCCCCAGAGGTTAAGTGTAGTGTTATGGTTTGAACTATTATACATGCTACCACGAGATGAGACAGGTTGCAAACTGAGACAGCATGATAAGGGATTTATATAATTTACAGAGGACAAAAGCATCAATGCCTACAAGCCATGTTGGCTATATCAGTATCTAAGGCAGTATGCCTCTTTATACAAACTAATAGGGAGCACAAGATGCTATTGCACTCATGTCCTGCTTGTGAACTTCACACGGGCATCTGGTTTCTTGCTGTGATCACACTGGTTTTGGTTTTCCCCACTGTGGGGTGAAAAATGCTGTATTATAAACACAGCAGACCAGGGGGTGAGGGGAAGGCTGGATGACCTCATCAGCATTTTGCGGCCTGAATTACATTACAGAGTGGGGTCACATGCCCTGATGTCAAAGTGATGAGGGCATTTTTCATCATGTCATTTGGTCCTAGCAGTACATCAGCATGATGATCCTCCTGGTATGTTATAATTGTAAATAAAAGGGCACAAATAAAAGGACGTCGTGGCCACTGGTCACCAGTGCACACAACAAGAGGATGATCCTTCATTGGGAACCAGCTCTGCTGCATGTGCATCTTCTCTGACTGGAGAAAGCTTGCATGTAGTGAAGCTATTTCACCCGCCCTACACCTTCTTCTCTTCGGAAAAGGACACAGGCAGTGACATCCCCTCATCCTCTTATTTCCAGTCTGTGATCAGAGGTAAGAAAAGGACTGTCTGCCTCCTCACAAAGCCCCAATAGCCTCGAAGGTGTGGGGAGAGCTTGGAGAAGAGGTAGGGGCTGTGAAGGATGTCCAAGCCTGTGTGGGCTGAACGGACAACCAACATGGGTTGGATTATGCCTGTGGACTGGAGACTGTCCTCTGTTGTACTTGATAGGCCATGAGGACTATTTGTTCTTTGAAATATCTCTGTTCATGTATCCATGTACAAAATGTCAAATATTTTCATAAACTCTTGTGAAATTGTAGGAATATTGTATTTGCACAAATTAACAAAGCCATGTTTAAAACCTTTAGTTTTAATTAAAGAATCCTTAAAGCATCATGGTACACCATTAACCTGCTTATATGCCAAGTAACATATTTCATTTGCAGCCAATATATTGGAACATTAGGGAACAACCACCAAACATAATCTATCTGCTGCCTGAGCATTATTTACTTAAATATATTAATATAATTACTCTATTTAGAGACTAAATATAATTAAAAGCTTAAGCTTCTCCTCCAAATGTTGATGGTTGCAGGGAATTAGGATGATGTGCTAATGACTCTATCACTTCCACTAGCCTGGAGCTGGTGTAGTTGATTCCTACCCTCACCACCATGGTCAGTAGGGAGGAAATTGAAAACATTGAAATTGAAAATGTCTGCCCTGGATCTGCTGTTTCTCATGGAAGTTATATATCTCCCAGATAAGACTCAATAAAGAAAATGACTAAGAAATAACAAAGTATGAACAGAAAGCTTAGAAACAAATGAGAAGAGTGCAAAGTAGAAAATATGTGTGTATATTTGTTTGGTCATCTAATTTGCATTCCCGTAGTTGTGACCATCTTCATTTCGGACAGCTTCTACAACTAACAAAGGGCTCATTTAAATGTAAATGCATGTGGAAAATATGGAACAAACTGTAGGTTAAAAAAGCAGTGCTTTACACACAGTAAGCAAAATAGTAATATTGAATACTACTCTGTGTAAATGTCCTACTATTGCCTGATTTATCTACTCAACTATCTTTATACATTTATACAGATGTATTAAAGAATCGAAAATTAAAGATACACTTCCTAATAAAAATTCAGGAGAAATACAATGAAAATCAGAAATATACTTTGCATTCCAGAACATCCTAAAATTGTAAAGCATTCATTCTTCCTTGTAGAACTACTTACGCATTTGGCATATCCAATAACGTCCAGTTGAGCCCTGTTCACCCTAAATCTAAATTCTGTATTTAGTGTTCCCATATTTTAGCAATTCTAACACATTAATTAGAAATATGTGCCTGGTGCTTATTCAGTCTCTCAAGTGCAGTGTTCTGGTTAACACTACTGATTTAAGAGGAGAGTTAAAGGCTTCTGGGGAAAACTGAAAAGATGTTGCTTTCTCTGGATAATACTGTGAATACCTTTCAACAGAAGTTAGATAAAGATCTGAGCACCTCTAGAAGAAATCTAGAAATGAGTTTGTAGTACCTGTTTGATAAATATAACACAATCAAGGGTAAAGAAGTAGTTATGGAAAAACAGTAGCAGTGCTTGCCTCTATTGGTTAAAATGTATTTAAAACTTCAATATTGACAAATGTTGGGACTGTGGAGCTATACACCTGCTTTTCTACATATTGTTTGGACATGTGTCAAGGTTAAAGGATTGGGAAGTGAGGGGGGTGCTGTTACATGGCTTGTTCCTGATCCTCCAAACAATTATTTGGAGGATAATGAATGTGACATCTGAATGTGAATGTGACATCTGAATGCAGCATTACAATTTGCATGCCCCACTTTCCTGAGCAATGAGAAGATCCAAGGAACCACAGGTCACAGTTTGCTCTGAATAAGACAGTGCCAGAGAGTGACATGCAATCCTATGGCCACTAGACACTGTTTAGGTAGCCTTGGGAAAGGTTGGAATCCCAACATGCTCCAACATTTACCGCTGCGACTCTGATTTTGAAACACCCTCCCCTCTTTCCTTGTAGCTTACAAGGTTCTTTCTGCAGAAGACCAAACTCAGAGTAAGGGTTTGGTGGGTGTTCTTGGAGAAGGAGAGCAGAAGAATGAGGCTCTGCTGAGATGTGACGCATCCAGGCAGTGTCTCAGCCTGTCCTCCTAAAGAGTTGGGGCAAAAGACTTAAATGGCTAAAATCAGCCATCTGAGACTTTTGTCAAATGGAGGAAACATGGAGACAATCTTCAGCTCTGCTCATTTTGCCCTTCAATGGGTAGCCCTAATCCTCCAAATTCAGAGGGTTGCATACAGGCATGCTGGATGGTGTTGCAAGTGTCTTTGTATTATTTGCTTTATTTACAGATATACAAGCAGAGCATAAGTTATTTAAATACATTCCTTCAGCAGGTGGTTCCGCTGCAAAACTCACATTAGAGAGCAACCTGGGCAGCCTTAGTTTTGCTAATTCCAGGTTGAAATTTCCAGCTTTTCACATCACTTTACTTATAAAATAGGAATGAACTAAAATAAAAGAAAGAAAAGAACTGACAAAATGGACCAAGTGTCAGAAACAGAAATGGGAATGAAGTATAGAAAACAAAAGGAAAAATAGGAGTTTTTTGTAACCAATTGTTCAGCAGAAGCTATGGAGAAAAACTGATCATGAAAGAGGAGAATCATCAATCAAAAAGAAACATCGGCCACATTCACACATCACACTGCAAATATGCTACTCAGTGTTGGTTGTTTTTGGAACAACCCAAGGTGCACCTGAGAGACAATTGGGCTCACCATGGTTTATTCTATTATATTCAGCTAGTATCCCAGTATTTTTGTGGCAGAAGCCATCTTGTCTTCCCAATCCTTTAGTTTTCTGCTTCTTAAAAAAGTAACAGTTAAAAGCCTCAATAGTGCTTATTTGGAGTTGGAGGGTCTGGCAAAGAAAATGCATACGAATAATGACTGGCAAAGAAAATGCATGTGAATAAGTTCACCACCACCACCACCACCACTTTTAGGCACACTTGCGCAAGCTCTTCATAAGATTTCACTTCAAAGAAGTGTGTCATCCTTTCATTTTTTCTGTATTGTTCTTCTGTATATTCTGTCCACCTTCTCTTTATTTTCTCCTAGTCAGATAGTAAGATCTCTTATTTGTCTTTCAGCATTCCTAATGTAGGTTTAGATTTCTTTTTGTTTTCTTGGAACTTCTGGAAGAGGTTTTTTTTGTTTTTCCTCTTTTGTTGCTTTCTTCTATTTCTTTGCACTGGTCATTGTAATAGTTCTTTTGGTTTCTACAGGATAGTCCCTGAAAAGTTGCATTCAGGATTCAGACCCCATTTCTGTCACTTTCCCTTTTGTTTCTTGCCTGTCTTTAGCAGCTGTGTTTCTTCTCTCACCCATCTTTACTTCTTTCCTTTTAATACAAGAATTGTCTTTGGCATTCTTCCGTAATATGGTTTCCTGTTTCAATCTACAGTTCTTCTGGCTCATGGTCAGTTAAGTTGAGTAATACAAATCTGTTCCTTAGGTGGACTTTAAATTCCCCAGGGATGTTACTGAAGTTGTATTTTGGCATTATGTTTCTGTTGGTGATTTTTTCCATCTTTATGCTGATTTTTTATATTAAGTTAATGGGCACTCCTGCAATCTGCTCCCAGCCTTGTTTTGGCAGTGAGAATACAGTTTCTTTATCTCCTGCTTCCAATTATATAATCTATTTGATTTGTGTACTAGCCATCTGGTGATGTCCATGTATACCAGGGGTCTCAAACTCGTGACCCGCGGGCCAATTGCCGGGACAGGCGGGGCACGGGGGAGGGGCCCTGTGGCTTTCAAAGAGCCGGCGGCGCCCGGGCCGGCCGCAGGATGAGCGGCCCACCAACACCGCGGTGGTGGAATACTTGATGCGGCCCAGCCTCACCCAGACTCTACTTCCAGCGGCCCCCAGGTAAGTTGGGCTTGAGACCCCTGATGTATACAGTTATCTGACTGGTTGCCTGATGTATGTACTAGCAGGTCATTGGCTGCACCAAATTCTATGAGCTGTTCTCCTGCACCATTTGTGATCCCTAGGCCAAATTGCCCTTCAACATTTGATTCTGCTTTGTTTTCCAATTTTGTGTCCCAGTCACTTAAGATTAGCAGCAGGTCTTGTTTTGGTGTGCTATCAATTTTCACTTGAATACCTGTATAAAAGTTTTCAGTTTCTTCCTCTTCAGCATCTGTTGTTGAAGTATATACTTGAATGAGTTAGGTTGATAGATCTTCCACAAATTCTGCATGATACCTCCTTGCTGCTTGTACTATGGCTTGCCTCAGTATTAGAGCTACTCTGTTTCTTCTGAGTTTTATTTTCAAAATAAAATGCTTTGTGTTTGTCTGACTGAAAATGTTCTATCCCAGTCCACTTTAGTTCATTCACACCAAGTACTACTGTTTAACCATTCCATTTCCTGCTTTACAGTATCCAGTTTGCCTTGGTTCATACTTCTCACATTCCAAGTTCCAACTGAATGTGTTGTACAGCATCAGACTTTCCTTTCACCTCTGTGTATATCAGCCACCAGACTTCCAGTCAACTTTGTCCTAGTTGTGTCATTAACAGCAGTGCTATTCATACTTGTCCTTTGCTTTTCCTCAGTAGCTGGGTGAGTGCCTCCAATGAGAGTTTCATCTTCTGCCACTGTCACTATCCCATTGCTCCTGCAGAGGGTGGATGCATCTTGGTTTGGTTTCTCTGCTTCGACCATTCTGCCTTGGGTGACCCTGCTTAAGAGAACAGCCCAGTGAAACAGTCTGTTAGAATTGCTTTTAGCTTCTCTGACACTCTCAAACCACTGTACCACATATACATCCCAGAGGGGGATGATACCTACCCCAATAAGTCTTTTTCGTTGTGTGTACTTTTAAGGTATTTTCAGGGAAAACCTTGAAAAATTTACCTGGCAAATCTAGACTTCTATCTTCCCTTTAATGTAATCATAGCTATCTGGCTTGTAGAATAATCCTTTATTCTGCCTCTCTAATCTAGTCCAATATGACTCAAAAACAAAACCTTTCACAGAGAAACTAAATAGTTTAAAATTATTAACCAATTTTAGATAGCCAAATACATGTTGTTTCACCAGTTTACAGCTCGTTGCACAGAACATAGTATCCAAGGATTGCAATGGATTTTGCAATGAGCGCACTTTAAGCCTGACAAATAATTGACCAGAGTACAAAGTGTACTATAAAAGAGCAAAACCAACACAAGACAGCCAGAAAAGACTACTGAACTATATTGAGAACACCAACAGAATTTATAAACTAGGTATACCATAAATAAATATTTCACATGTAAATACACACACACACTTTTTCCAGTAAAAAAATTGATATGTCGTGCACTCCTAAACATTTTTATTTGGAAATCAAGCTGAGATCAATGGGACCTACCCCATAACAAGCATGTTTATCACTTGTCAGATTATACCAATGCATTCCATCTCTAATTTGTTATGTCACCCTCATGTATTTCAGTGGCTCTACTCCAAGCATGGTTAAATCTGGGCCTTCTAAGGCTGGGGATCCAGAACTCCCACATCAGTGGCTGCCTTTCCTTCATTCTATTTTACTTTTGATGTCTTCATATTTTATCTCTTCCACCCTCTCTGCTAATTATTTACTCTCATTCTTCAATCTGTTGCCTCCAAATTCCCTTATTCATGCTGTCTCAAGTTTCCTTCAAAACCCTACATTCTGTTGTCTACCTCCTAGACTTCAGTGAACTGCTCGCACCAAAACCACTGATGAACGTCTTACTGCCAAATCCAGTAAGAAGTCCTCTGTCAATATCAAGGATCCATTCTTAACCTTCTTCTATTCTTACTCTATATACTGTTTCTGGGTGACTGTCCTACCTATAAGCTAATGACATACAGCTCTATCACTCTACCCAACTCCTCCTACCATCAAATCCTGCATTTCCAGCTACCTAATTGAAAACTTGGTTGTTGTCTCAAATTCAATATGCTGAAAACCAAACATCTAATTTCATCATGCCAGTCCTTTATCAATTACTTTGGTTGCCAAATGAAGTCCAGGCCCAATTCAAAGTGCTAACATTAAAATTTAAAGCCCTAAATAGTTGGGGGCCAGGTTTTCTGAAGGAGTGCCTCTTCCATGTGTGCCTACTCTTATCCTGAGATGACACTGAGATCATCATTGGAGGTCCTTCTCCGAAAGCCTCCTCTAAAGGAAGCAAGGAGGGTGGCTACTAGGGGAAAAGCCTTCTCAGCTGTGGCACCCCATGTGTGGAATCAGCTCCTCAAAGAGAAGCACCCACTTTTTGCTACATTCAGCACCAGATGAAAACCTTTTTATTTTCTCAACAGTTTAATAGTTAGACTTTTATTTCTATTTTAAAGCATTTTATTACTTGTAGTTCTAGATTGAGTTATCTGTGGTTTGGTGGGTAGATTGTTATTTTATTGTATTACTGTATTTATACAAAACAGAGTGGATATTGGATTTTTTAAATAAAATGCTTTTTGAGGGGAAAAATCTATCTAAAGATAGTTTTCTGTTTAAGATACATTATAGTCCAAAGGTTATTCATCATAAAATAAGGATTAGTTTTTAATTATGCAGCATGAGGCTGTGTTTAATTTTTTTGGTAAATGAATTCCATTGGTCTATTTACAATGTCATGCTCTTCCAGAGGTTTCTGAAAGATTATTGGACAATTTTTCCATCTAGAAGGTATCATCACAAATGCTTGGTTTTAGAGTTCTCAAAACTGAATTTGTGTCTGCCAAGATCATATGCCTCTTCTTTACTTTAAAAATGTTATAAAATAAACATACAGAGTTGAAAAAAGACCTTAATTCCATTGTTCCTGTGCAAATCTATGTACACAGAATCAACCCCTTACCTCTTAAGTACTTAGTTTTTAAAAAATCAATGAATAGAAGAATATTGTTGGGAGTGGAACAGATCTGTACAAGAAGCTAATTGTGACAAGGGAGGAGCACACAGTAAAAATGAAAATGAAACCTTTTGAGCCTTTTGTTTATAGCATGGGTCCTCAAACTACGGCCTGCAGACCGGATCCAGCCCACCATTCCCATATATCCAGCCCACCTGAGAGGTTTTGGACTTGCTCGGAGAAAACTCTGAGCAAGTCCAAAAGCTCTGAACCGTGCAGGTGTTCTTTAAAACTGAGCAGTGAGAGAGCCAGCGCATGCCCAAATTGCAACAGTTCAACTGCGTGTGCACCAGCTCCCCCCGCCCCCATTGCACGCATATACAGAGAGGGAATACAGAGCAGGAAACAGAAGAGAGGCAGGTGGAAGAGAAAGAGATGAACATGAAGATGAAGAAAGGATTGAAGGTAACAAAAATGTAACTTTTAAAATCTATTTTTAATTATGCAAGCCCCGGGACGGCATTGCTGTGCACGCCACTGCCTCACCATGACTGCTGCCACCTTGCCGGCCTGTGGCCACTACCTTTCAACTGGCCCCCTGTTGAAAAAGTTTGAGGACCTCTGGTTTATAACCTGAAGTTCTCCCTGGAGGAGAACACCTATAATGGCAGCAGGCCATAAGAGACCCAGTTTGAGAATATTTTAATGAAGACGCTCTACATATGGATAAGGTAAAGCAGGCATGCATGCAAATTATGTAGAAAACCATGATTTAAATCTAGTCTTACTGACTAATGAGTTAAATCAAATCCACTCTGATACAAACTGTATAATTGTAATTTTATTGTTTTATATTGATTCTCCTTCTGATTGTCCTGCCTCCATCTCCGTTATCTTCCTCTGATATCTCCTCTCAATCAAGTGTTAGACTGTAAACTAAAATTTTGCCATTTAGAGTGACTCCCTCATGTTTCATGAGGTTTAGGACAGAAGCAGTAATACAATATTTCCCTAAGAATGTGTCATCTTAACACCACAGATTTGATCTTGAATTACAAGATGGGTGTGTTTCACCCGGAAACACACTGGCTTGGCTATGCTCAAGAAGCTATGAATACCCCTGGTAAATATAATCCACATATGAGCCTTCAGAATTTATGTGATACTTGTGTGTGGGGAGGGTGTCATTAGAAATTGCATTCCTAGTCCCTGATTTCTACTTTGTGAACCATGGATAGATCTGGTTCAACTAGTCTTTGGTAGACGTCTAGCTTTTCATTCATTCTATAGATCTACCACTTTAATATCAGATCCAGAGTACACCTATATAATCAACATATAATTTACGTTTCGTATGACAGTCTCCTTAAAATCCCTTGTCTAATAACTTTGACACTAGCTTAATTAGAATGAAATACATACTGTCAAAGAACTCAAATTGGATCCAAGTGTAGACAACTGAGTTTCAGACAAAATTTTAACATGTATTTTAAACCTGAATATAGGTTTGTGCAATGCTCGTGGGTTTGTGCAATGCTCTCCAATTAAAACTGATAATTGGAGAGTCACAGACTCTCAGCCCAACCTACTTCACAGGGCTGTTGTTGTGAGGATAAAATGGAGAGGAGGAGGAAGAGGAGAGTTGTATAATCCATCCTGAGTTATTTGAAGGGAAAAATATAGGATATAAATGCAATATTTACATATAATTTATGAAGATCAGAGTGTTGGCTTTTCTATGGCATGCTACACCCCCCCCCAAAACTTTCCCTATTCAGCTTCTTGTTGCATTCTGTCCATTAGTTAGCCATATTTTTCCTCATATTTTACCATCTTTCCTCTCTTTACCTGTTGATACTTGTACTCACAGTTCCTTACTGATATGTGCCCCACCTTACAGTTGCCTTAGGTATTAATGAGCCTGAGAAGACTTATAACTTTACCTCCATTAGCAATTAAATTTCAGGGAAGTCTGCTGTCACTCCATGGTGTGTGAATTACTGCGATCAAAATATTTTTGAGTCAATAGGCTATAGTACAGGAGGTGATCTATATTGTTGGAGATTTTATGTACATTGTATGCTATGCTATGCTAGTTGCGAAGTCGTGTCCCACCCATCGCAACCCCAGGGACAACATTCCTACAGGATCTCCTATGCTCCACCATCCCCCAGAGTCCACCGAAGCTCACACCTACTGCTTCAGTGACTCCATCTAGCCACCTCATTCCCTGCCGTCCCAAATACTGTATTACTTGCAATCTTCCATCCCAAAGCTCTTGAAAGACAATTCTGGTAAGTCTCTGTAAATGCTTTAGAGTTTCATTTCATCCAAGTGTCTGTTTCATACTTTCTCATGTAGAAGATGCTGAAGGTGACTGAGTCTTTACTGATACTGACACATGTCAGAGAGATGAGATTTCCCACTTCATTGGGAAGAGCAGCCACCAGGGGCTGCAATTGTCTCATATTTAAAATAAGGCCACTGTAATTGGCACACTTTCTGAAGGAAGAGGATTGGCTGTTGAATGACTTGTTCAAGGCCATTTATGCCTTATTAGTAAGAAGAGGATGCTGGTTTCCATTATTATGGTTTAATCTGTTCTGAATTAATGAGTCTCAGTAAATTTCCCTTTGGGGCTTCCACACAGTACTATCTTCATGTTAGTAATTCAATACTGCAGAACAAAGTTGCAGCCAGGCTTACTAGATTTTACTGAATTTAGACTCTAAAACCTTTAGGATACAATGGTATTTCCAGAATCATGCTTCTGCCAAACTTGCTTGATGTGTAGTATGGGAATGTATGAACTAATACTTTAGAAGCTATATATCCATATTAGACCACCACTTGCCATTAATAAAGTTCTCTTCATTGTCTTCTGTACTCAGAGACAGAGTTGCAGATAAACTCTCTATGATAATTACACAATGAACTAGTTCCATGGAACATGAAATGTGTTTCATCTTCTATAAAAATAAAAAATGTGAGCTGGACTGTCTGTTGACAGCATAGCTCAAAGACTATAAAAACTAAACACCTGAAACTTGGCATGCATACTAAGAAGATAGGAGGGGTGTGTACCTTATGGTTATTTGTTTTTTAAAACATGTTAATTTCCTTAATCAACTTTGCAGTTGTCAAGTTCAAGCCAGGGAGGCACAGAGGTATATGACTTCCCTCTCCCTGCTCTGAAACAGCCTCTTCTCCGGGAATGGAGACTGTAGGGACATATTCTATAGCTTCCTCAGGGCAGGGGTCTTACCTAGACATATCAAAAGACAAGGCCTCACTCAAGCAGAAAGGCTGGGAAGAGGCATAAATGTCCAACTCTGCTATCTACATAATTTTGCTTGAAGGCTTCACTGTATCTATATCAACCCATGCAAACCTGGGTCCACTCTCTGGTATTTCATTAAGATGAAGAATGCCTGCATATTAATTTTTATAAGATAAGAGAAGCGGAGATGACATGACATATTGTTGCTTCAGATGCAGGTAAAGGATGGTAGCATATATCAAATTGGTATCTATATCGCATACTGATGCATAACTCAGTAAGCATGTATTTTTATTTTGTATATGTTTGCTGACATGAATCTCAGTATTGAAGAAACATGGAAAAGCATAATTATTCATTTCAAACTCCTCAAACACTGAAATTCTGTAGGTCATGTACACCTGAAAAATGTGAAACACACAGTAACAATCAAATAATAAAATAGGTCAGCTATAAGCAAGAGAAACCAGCAGAACCACAATGTTGACAGTTGAATCTAAGACAGCCATTTTAGGAAACCTTTACTCAGGATGATTAACATAGATTTAGTATCTGTACATGGAAATATATAATAGCTGTTTATTTTGCAAGAAGGTTAAGAATGTTTGAATTAATTTTCCAGTTCTGTATTAGAGATCCCTGGAACAGAAACAAAACGTTTTTGATAATTCCAAGAAAAAGCAGGTGGTTTGGCGTGTAAACCCAAGATTCAAAAACAGTAGATAAAATGTCCATCTCATCCAATATGTTTTCCAAGCATAGGTCTTACCTAATCCCGATTTGTGATCACAGAACCACCAACATAGATCATAGTTTTCAATCTGTGCATATAATAATATGAACTGAAAGAGCAAAGTTATACATGCTTTTATCGCCATTGACTAAAAGGGTGATCAAAATACCCTCGGGTGATTTACTGAGTTGCATAGTGTAAGTTTGAGTGTAGAGCAAGGTGTGTACATGCTGCAAAGCATGATGTCCTGCAGACGGGGAGTTAAAGAAAAAAAAGGCTCTCGTCTCCTGTCCCATCTACGGAGCCTTACCAGCTCGGGAAAGAGCAGGAAAACGGCTTTTGTTGCTCCAGATTGCCACGAACGGCCGCTCGCTTCTGATCCCCAGCCCCCGTTCATTCCAGTTTTCACTGGCAGGCCGGAGCCGGCCTTCCCCACCAGAGGGGCTGGGAGAGCGGGTCCCGCCTGGCTTACTCGTCTCGAAGGCGGGAGGGGCAGCAGCGGCAGGCGGGGTCGGGTTTCACATCCTGATCCTGTCTCACTCAGGAGCAACAGCCTTCGCTCAGCCTGAGGGGCACAAGGAGGAAAGCCAGGGCGGCGCGGCCCGAGCGGAGACATGGCGGAAAGGTGAGTGTGGTCGTCGGACCCCGTCAACAACTTTATGGAATGTGGGGAGAGGGCCCTGCCGTTCGCTTGCTTCCCTACCTGTGGAGCTGGGTGGGGCGCAGGGCTGGGCCCCGGACGCAGGAAAAGTAACGAGACGCCTCCGCCGCCATTCCGCACTCCTTTCCCCGGAAAGCGCGCGCTTGAGGGACACAGAAGGGAGAAGGGAAAAGTCCGGGGAAACTTTTGGGTGGTTCTGCGGAGTGTCCGAATGAGAAAAGGGCATATAGCTTGAGTTAGTCGGCCTTGGACTCACTCGAGGGTGAGGGGGGAATATCCTGCAATGGAGAGGGGGAAGGACAAAAGATGGGAGGCGGCGGCGGAGGGAAAAGTAACCGAGTCGCGTTGGAAGAACACAATTGTGCGACCGTGGTGGAGATGAAGTTTAATCCGTTTCCACAGATAGACTTGGCGACCTCACCGCCAGGTGGTTTGGTGCTTGTTCCCACGTTATTAAAGGAGGTTATCTTTTGATCATGTGAATTGTTTTAGACAGTGGATATCTGTAGTATATCTGTGTTACCTTCAGTGGGGTAGGTATAGTTTTGTTGGAGAATATGCGTGTAATTCATAGAATCATGCTTGAGATTTCACCTTTGCCCTCTGCAAGTAATAACTGTCCTTTCATGGTGCCATCCATAGTTGCAGTAGCTAATACACATTAGATTTCCTAGTTCACCCAGAATCATGTATTGAAAGGTAGGGCAACATGTACTTTTGCATCAGCAATTAACTACCTAGTATGAGTGTGGCATGGTAGCTAAACTGCACTGATCTGCTTTGGGATCTTGAGTGCACACTTCTGAAAATCACATAAATGTTTCATGTGTGTAGGATGTTACTAGAGAACACATGCCATAGCTAACTCATGTCATGCTTCAACTAATTCCCCTTAATCCTACTGAGATTTTATTTGCATAATGTGGAAAATCTATTGTTGTGAATATTTTAGAATGTATGTGCATGATAATGGAGTTCCAAACTTCACTGGAACTCATGAAGAATGTAATAGCTGCAGATGATTGAGATCAACAGTGTTGGTTTTATACTGGCAAGCTCTGAGATCATCAGGATGGGTTCCCAGTTGGTTGTTTTGCCTTACAAGGGTCCATGAATAGATGCTGTTCTTGACTTAGTGTACAAATCTAGCTGTTCTAAGTGGGAGGCTGTTTCTTCGGTGGATCAGCTGCTGACTATTCCTCTGTTTGAGGTGTTGACCACTTTTGTCTGTTGGTACCAGATAATAAATAGGCAACTTGATAGTTAAAAATGGAATGAACTTGTATTTTTATAAGTGTGTGTTACTTTGAAGTTGCATGTTTTAATTTTTCTGTAATGTAGAATATTGTGTCTTGAATGCTTGCACACTTTTATACTGATGGAAATTGCTGGCAGAATAAAGGATATCCCATTACCCTTCATTAAATTCTTGAAGGAAACTGAACTAAATGTTGTGGCTTAGCTGATGGTTTCAATTGATACAAAACAATTTTACTTCTATATGATGAAGCAGATGTTCAACTCAATGGCTGGGATAAAAAGGGCTGCCCAAATCTAAGGGTATAGACATGCTCAGCAGGATTTGACATTTTTGTTTGAAGAGCACTATGCTATAGTCCAAGAAAACAGTTTGCATAGCCACTTGCTATGTGGCAACAAGGACTACTAGTTAAGAAACCAGAGTCCCTCTGAAACTAGATGTTCAGATCTCTGGAGCCTTGTGTAGCCTAGCTCAGTGAATAAATGCTTCCCCATTAGTGTGGGTGTTCAGTTTGTACATATGCATGTTTGCTTTGAACACAATGGGGCTTACTTCCGTGTGCCCAGGGCCTTCGTAAAGGTGCAGCATAGGATTGCATCTGAATCTAAACATGTGGGGTGAAGGCTGTTCACATTAGGGAGTACTTTGTGTGTTTCTTTTGTGTCTTTCTGTACAGTTTATCTTTATACTAGCTTCTGTTTGTTTCCTTTGTTGATCACTCCTATGTAGAACTGTTAATTCCTAGATAAAAGTTAAGGTCATATGTAGTTGAATAGGGGCATTCGTTTAGAAATGCTGAAAATCAAATACTGTTTTACTGTGCTTGGAGATTTATAAGTTCTTCACAGGGATTCAGTAGCTTCCTGCAGTTTGAATTCTTGATCCTGATTCTAACTCCCCATTTAGCCATAAAGCTTGCTGAGTGAATTTAGGCGTGTGTGATCAGAGGCACGCTCCTGCAGGAGAGACGGGCACAATCTTGGCCATCTCCCCTGCAGCTGTGCTGTGCTGCGCCTGTCTTTCCTGCAGCAGTGCGCCTCTGATCACACATGACTTCCCCGCACGAAAGGAACTGTGCTCGTGGCCATCTCCCCACCCCACCCCCGAGTGGGGAGATGGCTGCAATCGTACTGGGGTGGGGGAAGATGGCCGCGATTGCACCCATCTCTCCCTCCCCCAGCACGCCGTTTGAGCCTGTCTCTTCCTCCCCCAGTGCGCCCGCGATCATGCCTGTCTCTCCCCCCCCACCCCCCAGCGCACTGGGATGATGGGTGCGATCTCAGTCATGCTGGGGGGGACGGGGAGATGGCTATGCTTGTGCTTGGGGTGGGGGGGGGAGATGGCTGCGATCTTTGTTGTTGTCACTTTGCTTCACATTTTTCTGATTTACAAAATGGTTACAGAACGGATTAAGCTTATTTACATTGAACTTATGGGGAAATTTAACTTGGCTCACGACCAATTTGGGTCACGACCAGAGTCCTGGAACGGGTTAAGTTCGTGAGCCAAGGTACCACTGTACTGACTAGGACCTTTGGTATATGTCAAGGCTGGCTTGCAGCAGCTCTCCATTTTTTAGGCAGGATTTTTTGCAATGCTGCCTGGAGATGTCAGCCCACACCTGGATTGCTTTTGCATTTTCCATTGCTTTGCATGGGACCTTCTGCATGCAAAGCATGTGTTCTGTTATTGAACCATGGCTCCACCCTATGCATAAACATCATGTACATTCTATATTGTATATATAGTATCTGAAACTACTGGTATAGTATCTTAAACATATTAATCATGTTCAAATATCTTGTGATCTATCTGCATTAAGTTGTAAATAAGTTTTGAATAGAATTCTCTACAATTCTCATGGGATTCTAGTTTCTCTATATGAGGAGGTAGGAAAGCAAGGAAAATTCTAGAAGCAGAGTTTAAATTCATGGTTGCGCCTGTGGGAATCCACTAACACAAACAGACTCAACCTGACTTCTCTTTCCCCTGCAGTCTTTCAGATCAGTTCTGGAGAATATCTCAACCTCCTGGAGCAGATCTGGAGGAATTATGCAGGAGAGAAAGGAAATCTGTTCATTAACAGTTTCTCTTTCACTGGTAGAGCAACAGCATTAAAGGGAACCCATTATCTAATTAAATGTCATAAGAATGGCTTGGGAGGTGCTTTGATTGTAGTATGTAAGAACTATAGGGGAAAAATACTAAAGCAAAAAGACATCTCTTTTTGAGAAAACATCATTTTCTACCTTTTGAGGAACCTTATAGCCCTGTTTTATGCCTTAAGAAGGTAATTCTACTGTGACTCCTGCCTGGCTCACATGTAAGCACATTCCTGATTGTTTAACACTTACCCCATGGATTGGTGGAACAGCACTGGGGTGAGCATGTGCACTTCTTCCTGCACACTCTGCGATTCGTCTTTGCATCTGCTTCATCAGCAACCAAGCAACACCCTGTTTCTGGGTTGTTTGATGTGAAATGCAAATCCAAAACTTGAAGTGGTTGATAGAAAAGTAATCCAGAATTCTTCCCATGGTTGTGAGGTTGAATGCGGTGTTGCAGGGCTGCTGGTGAAACTCAGTGCAACACTGAAATGGTGAGCAGGTGGGAGGCACTGTGCTCACCTGATAATCTGTAGCCCTGACTAACTGTGGGTTGTTTAGTTGGATGTAAGCTGAGTTTCTGTCTGCGAAACAACTCCTGTGTTCTAACTCAGGATGGTTATAAAATGCAGACTTGGAGATGTTGTCATACAGTACAGACACAAATCACAACTGTTTCTCCCTCTTCCCATTTGTTTATCATCCTTTTATTAAGATGGATTTGAACAACTAGAAGCTAGTTCTCGGTTTTCTTACATTTTAGTGTGGGGTCCCTGATGCAGTATCCAAGGGACGCAATTATCTACTCCCTGCCTCCTTAACATTTATGTTTAATTAAATAAAATACAATATGTTAAGGCACCAAGTTCTCCTTCCTGTAACTGAACCTGCTAGCTTCAGTGGGCAGGAATAAAAGGAAACAGTTGCTTATTGGCCCTGCCCAATCTTCTGTCCTCACAGACTTTTCTCCTTTTCTGTTAGTCCACTCCAAGACACTGGCCCTGCTATTTCTCGCCACTGAAGCCATTCCTTTGCTATCTCTCCCCCTTACCCATCCATAGCCACCTTTTCTCTTCCTTTTAAGCCCTAGACTCCCTATTTCTGCACCCCACCCCCATAACTCCTTTTTGATTAGGCATTATGTGATGCCGCTCACAGTGGGTTCTCAAATGTGCTAATGGATCCAAAAATGTTGGTGACACCTGTTTTACTGGGTCCTAATAGCAATATCATCCTAAGTGGGTTTGGGCTTCCAAAATAGCTGGTTTCCTAAGTGGGACCCTCCAGATGTTTGGAACTAAAATGTTCATCAGTCCAAGCCACCATAACCAAAAGTTGGGGTGATAGGAGTTGTAGTCAAAAACATCTGGAGAGCACCAGATTAGAGAAGGCTATTTTAATAAATTTATATACTGCTAATGTTCTTTATTATTGTTGTTTATCTGCTTGCATTTTAATTGACCAGTGTGATTCTTAATAAGATAAACACAAATCTGAGAACAAGATTTCATTAGGCTTCTCTTAGTGTTCACACAGAAATGATCAGTACTATTGTTTCACCTGGTTTCATATTTTTCCTATTCATATTAGGAATAGCAATGGCTAATCTGTATGAGTTATGCAGCGATTGTGTATAGCTTGGAGCTCATATCTTAGGAGAGTAAACTTTTGAGTCTATTGAAATAATTCTTCGAACATGAGATGCTTTCCCCTTTTAAAGTGAAAGAACTCATGCCTTGGCCTTTTTAAAAATGAGAAGTCTTGCTACTGCTGTAACACAAGACTTTCCAGACTGAGACTAGCAGATTATGCTCAGTGGTCATTATAGTACAATTTTTGGATGGAAGGTGCCAAAACTACAAAATCATCATAAAATATCAAGTGCTGTTTCTCTTTCTATTTCCTGTTATCAGTTCTCTCATTCCAGCTTTTAGATAGTTCCCACCCAAAATCTTAGATTTCTGTAAAGCAGTAGACACTCTGGTACCCTCTAGATATATTAGCTGACAATTCCCATCAGTCCAAGACAGGCCAATGGTCAACAATTATTGGAGTTGTAATCTGAAAACATCTGGAGGGCTCCAGCTTTTTCCCCTACACTAAAAAACGGTTCCCAGATGTTTTGCAATGTCTTCCTTCACTATGCTAGTTCTTTTTTTTTTTATTAACCACTATAAATTCAATACATGCATAGATACATATGCAAGCAACATTGATAACTCTTTTTTAAATCTAATTAGTTATTTACTGAAACATGGGGGGTTGGAAATAAATTTCTGGTTTTTGAATCATGTAATTTGAAAATAGCGCTGAGAGCTGGCAGTGGATTATTAGAATGTGGAAATTGGAAGTCATGCTATTTGTTTTAATAGTTTATATGGATTCTAGATTCAGAATGGACTTGCCCAGTGGGAACACTTACTGGATATAACTATAGGTGTAAAAACTAAAGAAAAATAAGTATATCCAAGCTGATTATTTTATTACTCATGTTTTTATGATCATTCCTGGTCTTTTCAAAGACCAGCATTATCTTATAGATGGTGGGATCCAGAATTCCTTTTAGACACAACATACTGAGCCATTTGATACGTGAGACCTTTCAACCCATAAAGGTCTCATGTATCATGTAAGATTGAGGTCCTACTTGCTTTAGAGTAAAATGTTAGAAAAAAATCAAAAGGATAAAAAAATGGAGCAGTTTTTAATCCGAAAGATCCTCTTCTGGATTAATAGCTAAGCAAAAGCAATAGCTATATGTATCGTAAAATTATTGCATGAGTTTTCACCAATGCATGCTGTTTTCCTAAACGTTAATCTCTTTGTTGTCTCTTAGTCTTCACATGTTATTAAAAACATTATTTGTACTTTAATCTGGTCTTATGCAGCCGTATCTATAGTATGCCTACCTGTGCAGTTCAGTATATTGGAGGATAAGAACCTCTTGTCCAACAAAGAGAACAAATGGACAGTGTAGTAAATATTTCTAAACAACTCAAATACAACTGGAAAACCAGTATTATAGGCTGAGAACTTGGGAGTAAATATTTACATGTTAGGCAGCACAATTTGATGCTCAGAAGGAAGTCCCAGTGAATTCAATAGGTGTGTACAGGATTGTAGCCTGTTTGAAGAGTTCTGAGCGGGTTTCAGATCCTCAAAATGGATTTAGTAGTGCATATTTTAAAGAAGCCCTTTCAGAATTAGAAGTACAGACAAGAGTGTCATAAACATTCTCACAACTAAGCATTATTTAGCTCAGGGGTCCTCAAACTTTTTCAACAGGGGGCCAGTTGAAAGGCGGCGGCGGGCACATTCCAGGTGGGTGCAGGCATGGCGAGACGGTGGCTTACGAGGAGAAGGCCACACAGCTGGCCACCCCAGGGCTCAGTGAGGCGGCAGCTGGCTGCCCCCAGGCTCACATAATTAAAAATAGATTTAAAAAGTGTTTTATTTTTCATAAACTCAGATATCAACTAGGAAGATGTTACCTAAACTCACCTAAAATTCTGTGAATGAGGGAGAATGATTGCTCAATGGACGTCTCATCCAGAAGCACCTACCTGGGGCCTTTCAATTATCAGTTTTTACCCAGTGCATTTCATAAGCTAGCTAAGAAAAGTGTCCCCATCTCATACCAGCAAGAAAGATTCAGCAAATCTGTTTAAACTTATCTGTCAGTTTTCAGGTGGCTGAATAGTCAGACTGTCATTTGATAACTTGACAGTCATGAGATTTAGCTCTGCAGTATTTCAAGCCTTATTAGCTAGATCATAGTACGGTGAATGTTGCTTGGTGGTGTAATGTGGAATGGGTGCCTGCCTGCTTTCTTAGCTAAATTATTTTAAAGGAGCAGTATACTGTTGAAGTACGCATAATGTCTGAAATTGGCTTCATTATTTTTTCTTCTGTGTTTTCATTACTGTCTTTATTTGGTTTGCACCTTTCAAAAAAATCACATTGCATTTCAGTTGGGGGTAAGTTAATCCTTCACAACACTCATTATGTACTGATTATTTTGCTTTTTATTTTTATTTATTTATTTATTTAAAACATTTCTATGCCGCCTCCATCACAACAAAGCCTCGGGGCGGCTCACAACAAAAACATTTGTTTATTAATTGTTTTTCAGTTTACACCTTCTACACTTCCTGTAACATTCTTTCAGATTCTGTAATACTGTGCTGTCATTATTTTCATTTTGGAATAGATTCAGATTCTACTTTGGTAAAATAGCTCCTGAAGACATATGCTACTCAGGGAAGATTTCATGATGTGCAATTCTTTGACTGACTTGCACAACACAGCAAATCCTTATTTTATCATTAAATTCTTCAGAGCCAAACAAGTATTTTTATGTTTATATCTGAGGTATTATTTACACAGAAATCCAGTTCACATGATTGCAGCTATGTACTCCTTCCCGCACCCTGCCATGCAGTTTGGTCTAGGAATTTATTTATTTATAAAGCTGGGGATTTATTTATTTAACACTTTTGTCTATCACATGGCTCTCTAGACAATTTACATGATAAAAACCAACAACATAAAACATGCCAAATATACAAAGTTTAGACAAGTGAAAACAGAAAAGCAATAATAAATAGCATAACATTATAGCAGGAGCACCAAATAATAGTTAAAATCAGCTGCTAGGTTCTGGAGCATCCCATTGCCTGGAATTGGCACTGTAGCTCTGGTCTTGCTGAATACCTGGTCAATTTAACCAAGAGTGCTCCAGTACCTGGAGAAACTGGGAAAACACAGAATTTGGATTCCAAAATCTGTGACAATTTTATAAGGCAATCAAATTCAACCTTCCCCCTTTCCTCCAGCGCTTGCTCATTTGGAGGTTTCCTGAGTTTTGTGCAGCCCCCCCCCCCAATTCTAAAAGGTTGAAATGTCTCTCCTAAGGCTTAATTGCATGCAGTAAGAGCATTAAGCTAAAATATGTTGCCATATGGAGAGTTTTGACCCTGCTCCTTTTGCTCCATCCACCACTGGAACTCAGTCACAGAGAACTTCTCCAAATTAAAAGTTGGCCTTTGGGCTGCATTATACAGTAGTTTTTAAATGGCATGTTGTGAAGAGTATTATATTACAACTTTCCAATGACACCTTGTGGGTGCAATTTCAAAACCTTTTGCTATAAGAAACAGAAAATACTAACTACTTAAAAGGAACAATAGAAACTGCTAATATTATTATATCTATTAGATACAGCCATTCTCCTAGCCTTTTAATTTTGAAAGCACTTTTTTTAAAGGAGCTTAACTGTCCTATAGATAAAAAGAATGAGAAGAACTGGATTATGATTCATCCTTAGTGCATTGTCTATAGCTAGACAACACCTACTCCTGAAAGTAAAATAAGAAAGCAATCCTGTGGTCCCTGGAGAACATTCCAGGGACCATAGAATTCTTTAGTACAGCCCCTCTAAGACTATAGACAATGTTATGACCTTGGAAGGGGGATGGTGGAATCTGATACATGTTGAATCTGGAAGCTCAGCTTACCATAAACAGACATCAGTATACCCTTGCTTGAATAGCATATGAAGTTAAGAATCTTTTAAATAGAGAGCATCAACACACCTTTCATAATCTGAGTTGATAGAAAATTAAACAAGGTAAGGTTTTGCTTTTTTACTGAAATATACTTGAAGACTTGAAAAATTAATACACAGTGCTACTGAAGAGAGCAATCTGGTGTCAGAACTCAGTCTCCCTACTACGTTCACCTTCCTTCTTGCTTTCAGCCAGTGCAGAAACAACTTGATGGGGAGCAGGGGGCATCTGAGGGCCATCAGGATAAGAACTATCTTGAAGATGCTGCTCCTCCCTCCCTCCCTCCCTCCCTTCCATCCAAGTGCCTCAGTGAAATGTAGTGCGAGGTGCAGGAAAGTGGACTTCACCTCTAGAGCTCTTCTCACTCCACACCGAATGTTCATAAGCTTCCAGGTTCAACGGCTTATAAGCAATGAGGTTGCAATCAAAAGGATTGTGGCCTTAACAATTTTTTTCTCCAGCACCTGCTTCTTCATGTGTCCCTTAGTGTTAATCCACGTAAGGTTTTTCCTGGCTCATAGTTAACTATTATTTAAATACTTAAGTTTTCTAATGTTTTATTCAGCCTTCAACCTTTATTGCCTTGTTGGAATATTTCTTGTTCTAACTTGCAGACCACGTACAAATTTCCTTAGGCTATCTGAAGAGGCACTTTTAACACAAATTAAAACTAGGGTAAACCTGAGGATCTGGTTTAAACTGTGGGTAATTTTTTAGGATTGTCTACCTGGAGGTTGTATTAAGAATTAAGGCATCTTGTGGAAATCTCCTTGAGTGTTAAGAATTGTTGAATTTAATGCAAAAAGTGGAGCCTACACACTCCTCTAGCAGTCAATTAGCACTCTTAAGATGCAATCTTAAGCAAGCTTTGTTAAGCAGTTCACTTTTGCATAAATTTATATAGGCTTGCCTCTAAAAAAATAAATAACTGGACAAACCTTCCTAAATAGGTATCACTAAGTGTAATTGAGAAGGAAGAACTCCCTGGAGAAGAGCCTAATGCTGGGAACAATAGATGGCAAAAGAAGAAGGGGACGGCAGAGGATGAGGTGCTAGATGGAGTCACTGAGGCAGTTGGTGTGAGCTTGAGTGGACTCCGGGGGATGGTGGAGGACAGGAAGGCCTGGAGGAATGTTGTCCATGGGGTTGCGATGGGTCGGACACGACTTCATGACTAACAACAACAAAGTGTAATTATTAAGTTCACGTTATGTAAAATCAGATATAAAAAAAATCTTTTAGAGGGAGAGTGCCTTTCCTGTTTAGTTTAAAGCAGCCTTCATCAACGTGGTACCCTCCAGTTGTCTTGGACTACAGTTACCAACATCCTCAGTCAGCATGGCCAATAGCCATGACTAGTAATGGAGAAACAATTAGGTATAGCTTCTATATTCCTTCTTAATGCTGCTTGTTTTCTAAGAAGGGGTAAACTAATATTTTTAATAAGATAGTTTTTTAAAAGTATTACGACTTTTTGAGTGAGAGATTTGGGCATGGATATTCAGAGGAAGAGTAAAAGATGGCTATTTCCAGGCAACTATTTTCACCATAGCTTATTCATCCCTATTGTGCTAAACTGAAAGTGTGAAGGTACTATAGAAGAGGTACCAATCAAAGCAGATGTCTTCTAGCATGGTACATTTTCTTGACTGTGCTGTCTACACTGATCCTCTCTTAAAGATTAGTATTTATAACCATTGGGATTTGTGAGGTCTTCATGTGGTTCGTGATCATTAGAAACAGTAGACTTGACACTTCGAAAATGCATCATTTGAAGACATTTGTATCTAGGTATCCCAATGAAAGATATAACTTATCTGACTCATTCTGTGTGGTCAAAACAATTATAAACCAACACTCTGCAATTTAGCAGATGTTTCCCACAAATTGATACATCATGAGTACTCTACTTACAATACAAAGGGTACAAACGTGTCGTGGTTTTATGTTTTAAATGTTGTGTACTGTCTTGCATAGTCCAGAATGTTGTTTCTGTCAGTACTCAAATACCTAATAGAAATTAATCAGAGTAAACTATATGGGTAAGAAAAGTAACATAAATACTTATACATACCATATTTTTCCATGAATAAGATGATACTTTTAAAAAAAATATTTACCTAAAAATGGAAGGGAGCTGAGAGGAGAACCGCAGGCGTGCTTGGGGGAGGGGGGACTGGCACGATCACGGGTGTGATCAGGGGGGAGACTGGTGCGGGTGTGCACGTGCGGGGAGGCGGTGGGCACATGCAGCAGTCTGCTCGCTTGGAGATCGGTAAAAGTGGGGGGCATCCTATACATGGAGGAGTCTTATAGTCAGAAAAATATGGTAACTGGCATAGATAGGCTCTAGATGCACATGGAAGTGGCAGATTCATATCAATAAATGTGGTCTGTGGCACTGTGCTAATCACATATAAAGGACTGGGTTCAGATGTCAATTTATTGAGAAAAATGCATAAGGGCTGATGAAGAATTCTATATCTATCTCCTGCTTATCTACCAACGACCGTTGTACCCAGTAAATTTTAACATAGCCAGTTTGTTCCTAATATCTCAGATTATGGCACAAAAGTGTGGACGTAACCTGTGCTATATGCCCTTTTACTTTTTAAATGGGAATTGATTCTGTTCCACACATGATTGGGGCAGATCTGCACATAAAGTAGGCTTGCTGATGTCAGCTTTAATTTGGGCCTCATTTTCTTGGTGTTTGGCCTACTTGTTAGAGCTTTTAAACATTTTTAAGGGTGTCAGAGCATTTCAGAAGCTTTCCATCAAGATTCTCTTTCAAACTTACTACAACTTGGACTCATAGTCTGGAAAGTAATGCCACTTGAGACTTCACACTGCAAAGGAGAAAAATTCTTGAAAGAGCTCATTCAGAGTGGCTTATTTTCTTAAAATGTAGTTGAATGGAATATGGTTTGAGGAAGCTGGCTTTCTTGTTTCTAACTTCTATTTCCCATCATAGCATTTATCATATGAACAGAGTGTAAAGTCAGAGTTTCCATTTTCAAAATAATAATCCAAGTTCACATTAGCTGGGCTCTAAAAACCTGCAATAGCAACATATCCTTCAATTGCGGAATTCAGATTTTTCTACTTGAACAAGTTGAACAAATATATATTCTTGCATTTATCATATACTTTGTGGCTGCATTATTGTTTTGTTTCTCTAGAACATCAAATCTACAAAATGTGAGTTTTGTGAGAAACAAGGAAATGTGAATATGGGACTAAATTGTGTTGTTTTGTAGGATGCTACTAGTATTAATGAAGTGTCCCTGCAAGATCTTATTTATCTTCTGTGGCACAACCCAGAGCATTGTTAAGTGTACTTAAGTGACGTTAATTCCAGGGTGATGTAGGCACATTAAGTATGTGCTGGATTACATTCTAATTTTAGCTATGTATTTGCTATGGTTCAAACTTTAACCGGGAAATCTTGAACAGTGCAATCCTATACATGTCCACTTAGAAGTAAGCTGCACTGAGCTAATGAGGTAAGTGTACATAGAATTGCAGCCCACAGCTTTATTTTTTTAATTGGTGGTGGCACATTTTATTCAGTAGTTCTGTGAGTTAAGAGCACATTAGTTAATTTATTTTAGGCTGTGTAGGGCAAAAACAACAAGAACAACAAGAAGAACAACAACAGGGATGACAAGCACACAGTCCTCTATATGTTGCTGAACTGTACCTCTCCTCATGACTGTTTTCTTTTGATTCCTTTCCTATGGAAATTTCTCCCAAGAGAAGCCTGCAAAGCCATTTTTATAAGACCTCTTAGGGCAGAGTCCTATTAATTGCATCCTTGATGCTCAGAAGCTTCTGAATTCCAAACCTCCAGTGTAAAATGGGAAAAGCAGTAGAAGGGATCTTGGCCTCCCTAGTCCTCCAGTTCTGCAATTCAGCAAGATGGTGGTTACCATATCTTAGCAGCCTCAGTCTCCTTACCTTGCTGTCCCCTTTACTTTCATAAAGTTTCCATACTCAGTCTAAATTCTGTTCCATAGAAATTCTGTATGGTATGTATAACTTCTATATAATAAAATTACAAAATAGTCATTCAGTGTAATATAAGACTTATATTACTTATATATAAAATAGGCTATTAGCATAAAATGATCAGATTTGACATATTACATTGACACCTTTTATTGTAAGCCGTCCTGAGAAGTTCTGTAGGGGACGGGATAGAAAAGCTTTTAATAAATAAACAAGCCTGTATTTGAATTTATGGAATTTCAGGGTGGTGGTTGACCAGTGTGATAGCAGGAAGAAAGTGGTGATGATTGAAAGATACTGATGTGATAAGTGAGGGTTATGTTAGAGGTATGAGCTTAAAAATGTCTCTACAAGTAATGTTGAACTTCAAACCTATAGCACCTGCTTATATACATGGCTTGTGTTTATTTTTGGTCTTGCATTCCTTGATTTTTGTTGTGACCACATCATACTGTATTCACTGATTCAGACAAAGTGGTATGTTAGATATTCAGGTATTTAGATGTAGGTAGGTAGGTAGATAGGTAGGTAGATATTTAGGGACAACTGTATCAGACAGACACTACAGTCAGCAAATCATTAGTTAAATGTTAGAAACTCTCAGTGCATACTGGCTGGTTTGACCTAGAGTGCAACAAGGAATCGTAGAGTTGTACAAGAGAACTGTCAGTTGTATATATTATTCACAGACTGGAGTTGGCAGCATGATGCAATTAACATTTGGCAGATCTACCCAGACTCTTTTCAGCTTTTGCTGCTGTTGGCTCTTGCCTGTGTTGCAAAGTGCTTTGGTGTTTGCTTTAGAGTTTCTGATAAGTTTTTTAGACTCTGTCCTCATATGTATAGAACTGTTACTGTTGGTTGCATGATTAAATTCCAAACTGGAAGGAATGGGAAGATTGTGTGCATTTGTGAGCTTATATAATGATCTGGAGGAAAATGTTGTTTTGGACTGTAGCACCTGTGCAGTTCCATCCTACTAATCCTCTGGTCTGCAATTTGGACTAAGAGGGATCAACATTGCAAGACTGGACATGCTTCCTGTGTTGCTTATCATTGGTTTTGAGTGCGTTGAATTAGTCCTAATAAAATCTTGCTAGGGACATCTTTAAGACAGTTGCAATGAATCCATCTATGTTGTTCTTCACATGATAACTGGAAATTTTATGCAAGAGCGTGAACACTATCACTTTGAAGCATCCATAGTGTCTTCTACTGAAAGTACTTAAGTGGTGGAATGAGTGACCCAATTGCTCAGTGGCTTACTTCTCCTGCCACATAAGCTGGGGGATTTTCATAATTACCTTCACCAATGTGGTTTGTCATGGAATGTGATCCTCTTAAGGATGGCTTTAGCTGGCTTTAGTCAATAGTCTGCTGTAGCATTCTGTAGGAACTGAAATTTTTGAACACTTCCCAAAGACATCTCCATATAGAGTATGTATGTCAAAATGTGCAGCCAGACTCATCCCCCTCAACCTCTGGTTGCTTTTATAAGTTAGGCAAGGAAAAGCTCAACCACATATGTGGTAGATCTCATTTCTCCAAGAATGCGGACCATATCCACTGAAACTGTATCAATTAGGGCATCCAAGTGGTCATGGATGGAAAAATAATTCTACAAAGTGTGATGCTCCTTCATGGATCACTGCCTTGTTGTGGCGAAGGGGCTTGCATAGTTCAATGAAGCTATGAGCTAGGCCGTGCAGGGCCACCCAAGACGGACAGGTCATAGCAGAGAGCTCTGACAAAACGTGATCCACTAGAGAAGGAAATGGCAACCCACTACAGTATCTTTGCCATGAAAACCCCATGGACAGTACCAAAAGGCAAAAAGATATGACACCGGAAGATGAGCCCCTCAGGTCGGAAGGTGTCCAATATGCTACTGGGGAAGAGCAGGGGACTAGTACTAGTAGCGCCAGAAAGAACGAAGCAACTGGGTCAAAGCCGAAAGGACACTCAGTTGCAGATGTATCCAGTGGTGAAAGGAAAGGCTGATGCTGCAAAGATCTATACTCCGTAGGAACCTGGAATGTAAGATCCATGAATCAAGGCAAGCTGGATGTGGTCAAACAAGAGATGACAAGACTGAACATTGTCATCTTAGGAATCAGTGAACTAAAATGGACAGGAATGGGTGAATTTAATTCAGATGACCATCAGGTATACTACTGCGGGCAAGAATCCCTCAGAAGAAATGGAGTAGCCTTCATACTCAATAAAAGAGTAGGAAAAGCAGTACTGGGATACAATCTCCAAAATGACAGAATGATCTCAGTTCGAATCCAGGGAAAACCATTCAACATCACAATAGTCCAAGTCTATGCCCCAACCACTGGTGCTGAAGAGGCTGAAGTTGACCGATTCTATGAAGGCCTACAATACCTTCTAGAATTAACACCCAAAAATGATGTCCTTATCATCATGGGGGATTGGAATGCTAAAGTAGGAAGCCAAAAGATAACCGGAATAACAGGCAAGTTTGGCTTTGGAGTACAAAATGAAACAGGGCAGAGGCTGGTAGAATTTTGTCAAGAGAATACAATGGTCATAGCAAACACTCTTTTCCAACAACCCAAGAGACGACTCTACACATGGACATTAGCAGATGGTCAACACAGAAATCAGATTGACTATGCGCTCTGCAGCTAAAGATGGAGAAGCTCTATACAGTCAGTAAAAAGTAGACCAGGAGCTGACTGTGGCTCAGATCATGAGCTTCTCGTGGCAAAATTTAGGCTTAAATTGAAGAAAGTAGGGGAAAGCATTAGACCACTCAGGTATGATCTAAATCATATCCCTGCTGAATATACAGTAGAGGTGACAAATAGATTTAAGGAATTAGATCTGATAGACAGAGTGCCTGAAGAACTATGGACGGAGGTTTGCAACATTGTACAAGACGTAGCGACTAAAACCCCATTGAAGTCCGGGCCCAATTCAAGGTGCTGGTTATCACCTACAGAGCCCTGAATGGCTTGGGTCCTAGTTACCTAAAGGAATGCCTGCGTCCATATATGCCCTCCCGCCCCTTGAGATCAGCAGCAGAGTCTTTTTATTCCAAAAAGGGGTGATTCATATAGGTTGGTATGCTCACACGTGACGTAGAAAGGCTAAGCTATTATTACTGGTGAAACATTAGTAACTTAGCTTAATGAAATCCTGTCTAAAAGGTATTATTGTTAAATGGACATCTCTGACTTTATCTGTAATAGAAAATAAGAGAACTTATTATCTTAAAAAGCAATGATTTAAATGGGTTGGCAAGTCTATATGTGATATGGGAAGGTTAAGCTATTGTTGTTGCTGATATATGTTGAAGACTGTAAACAGCTGGATTTTTATATGGAATTAACCATATTTGATTAAATGGTGTTTAAGTTAGATGAAACATTAGTAATTTAGCTTAAAGAAAATTAGTTTAAAAGATATTATAAGCATTAGTTACCACCAAGTAGAGTAGTTAAGATACCTTTAGAGATGTTAAATGGATATTTTTGATGTTACTTGTAATTGTGGTAGTGAGGAAGTTATTTATCATTAGAAAATTGAAAAGATCTTGAATTGTCCAGAAATGTTTAGATCGAACTTATCACTGAAGAAGAAAGAAGATATTGCAATCTTATTTAACTTGGAGATGCTGCCCTTTGACATTGGTCAAGAGAAACAGGATTTTGCAAGAAATGATGAGACTGATTTCACTAATGAAGAAGAGGAAGATACTGACTTCTATCAAATTTGGAATTACTTTTTTTTTTTATTGGCTGGAGAAACGGGACTTGGTTCCGATCTAAAGATGTTTTCAAGTTATTATAAATGGATTTTAGTATGATCATAGCATGTTAAAAGATATGTAGTAGGGGGCTGACCCAGTAAATCCGATGTGTGTGACAATTGATGTTTGTAGTATTAGTTCAAAATCCTAATAAAATTTCGAGAGATCGGCGGCAGAGGCCCTTCTCCAGGAACCCTCCGTGAAGGATATTAGGAGGGTGAGTACTCGGAGGAAGGCTTTCTCTGTGGTGGCGCCCAACCTATGGAATGCGCTCCCCAGAGAGGTCCGCCTGGTGCTGTCATTATTTGCTTTTCGGCGCCAGGCCAAGATCTTTTTATTTAAACGCTATTTTAAAAGTTAAGGTTTATTTGTTGATTTTAAACTGACCAGGCTGTTTCCACTATTTTAGGTATTTTATTTATTCTATGTTTTTTTTTTGTATTTATATGAGGGATTTTAATGATTGTAAGCCTCCCCGAGGCTTATGCGATGGGGGCGGCATATAAACTGTCTAAACAAAGAAACAAATAAAACCATCCCAAACAAAAAGAAATGCAAGAAAGCAAAATGGCTGTCTGAGGAAGCTTTACAAATAGCTGAGGAAAGAAGGGATGTGAAAGGCAAGGGAGAAAGATGCAAACAATTGAATGCAGAATTCCAGAGAATAGCTAGAAGAGAAAAGAATACTTTCTTAAATGAACAGTGCAAAAAATAGAAGAAAACAATAGAATAGGGAGGACCAGAGATTTCTTCAAGAAAATTGGAGATATGAAGGGAACGTTTCATGCAAAGATGGGTATGATAAAGGACCAAAATGGCAGGGACCTAACAGAGGCAGAAGAGATTAAGAAGAGATGGCAAGGTTACACAGAGTAACTATACAAGAAAGAGCTTAACGTCCCTGATAACCACGATGGGGTGGTCACTGACCTTGAGCCAGTCATCCTGGAATGTGAAGTCAAATGGGCCTTAGGAAGTCTGAGCAACAACAAAGCTAGTGGGGGTGACAGTATTCCAGCTGAGCTACTCAAAATCCTAAAAGACGATGCAGTAAAAGTGCTACACTCCATATGTCAGCAAATTTGGAAAACTCAGCAGTGGCCACAGGATTGGAAAAGTTCAATTTACATTCCCATCCCAAAGAAGGGCAATGCCAAAGAATGTTCAAACTACCGCACCCTTGCACTCATTTCACTTGCTAGCAAAGTGATACTCAAAATCCTACAAGCTAGGCTCCAGCAGTATGTGGACCAAGAACTACCAGAAGTACAGGCAGGGTTTCGAAGAGGGAGAGGAACTAGAGATCAAATCGCCAACATACGATGGATCATGGAGAAAGCTAGGGAGGTCCAGAAAAACATCTGCTTCTGCTTCATTGACTATGCTAAAGCCTTTGATTGTGTGGATCACAACAAATTGTGGCAAGTTCTTAAAGAGATGGGAGTACCAGACCATCTTACTTGTCTCTTGAGAAACCTATATGCGTGTCAAGAAGCAACAGTGAGAACTGGACATGGAACCACTGATTGGTTCAAAACTGAGAAAGGAGTTTGGCAAGGCTGTATACTGTCACCCTGCCTTTTTAACTTATATGCAGAGCACATCATGAGAAGGGTGGGGCTAGATGAATCACCAGTTGGAATTAAGATTGCTGGGAGAAATAACAACCTCAGATATGCAGATGATACCAATCTCATGGCAGAAATAATGCGGGTGAAGGAGGAGAGCGCAAAAGTTGGCTTGAAACTCAAC